>NC_040881.3:17351295-17481295 GCF_900634795.4 Betta splendens
CTGGCCCCTTCACCTGATGCTGTCATTATTATTACTGTTGAATTATAGCATGGATGTAAAGCTAGTGCATGTGTGTGTGTGTGTGTGTGTGTTTGTGTGTATTTGATTTATTTATTTTTAAACCACTCATTTTCTAAACTAAACATTTGACCTAAAAGATGCCATGTGTAGCAACACACTCTCTTTTTGTCTGTTGTGTTTAAAAGCAGCTCATATTTATCTGTTCAGGTGAAACACTATTACTGAATAAAACGTTGGTAGAGATTAACTGTTAAAAGCATTTTATTCAACCAAGTTTCACCAGGTTTTCTTTACTTTCCTAAAAATAAAAGGAAATTTTCAGGAGACAATAAAAAGCCTGTGTATGAGTTTTTAGATTCCTTCCATGTGATTTAGCAAATAGTAAATGTTATCTGTGAACCATCACTGTCACAGGGTGTAACAGGCAAAAATTTAGAGTTTAAACATTTACATGTTGGCATAAGATCAAATCTGTGTGTCTGATATTTATAAGAGCTGCATCCCTAAAGAACCCGTTTCATTAAGCGATGGGACTCACTCCTACACATGGCATCTTTTCACAGAGGTCGTGGTCTGAACAGTTTCTGATTGTCTGCTGGCTAAAACTCCACAGTATTCTGCATTTCCCCACATTGCTTCCTCAGCCGTTCCCCGCTCTCTGTCAGCCTCCAGTCTGAGTGCACCTGTCGTCGCGTTCTCCCTTCACTCCCAGAAGATGTTGGTGATGTCAGAGTCCAGGCTGAAGATCCAGATGACCAGCGGTGCGGCGATGAGGACGAAGGACCAGGACACGCCTCTGAGTGACTGACGCAGCAAACCCGTGGCCGCCCCCATGCGCTGCATCTCCTCCTCCTCTTCAAGTGTCTGAGGAAGGAAAGTGTGAGCACTGACGGACACTAACCACGCTGCCACTTAACACAAGCTTTATCAAGCCTCTCCTCTGACCTGGATCTGACTTCCGGGCTCAATATAGTTTCGGGCCAGAAATTTAAGGACCTCGTCCATCAGGATGACTGGAAGCGACATCTTCAGGACCACCACCCACTGAGGCCACGACAGAGGTCGTATCTGGAAAATCACCTGAAGACACGGACACAAGCGTGACATGCACTGGCCAACAGTAAGCCCGCTGATGGTTGCGTTGCTGGTTAGTGTGCACACTCCCTTACCGGCAGCGGGTCTACGTATAGAATGAGGAAGTGAAGGGCCATTGACAGACAGATGGCCCCCACCAGCCACGGGTTGGACCAGGGTGGCATCTTCAGCAGGGACTGGTTCTCTGACAGGCTGCACAGCACAACAAGAGTCACATCCTCCTGAAACCTCCCCGGCTGAACCACAGATTACAGACTATATGTGGCACAGTGTGGGACTCGCACCTGTTCAAGGCGTTGCACATCTCTATGGTAACCAGGACAGACAAAGCCATGGTCATTGGATAAGGAGACTCGAAAACCGAACACTGCACACCAGCAAACTCAGCGTGGCCTTCGCTGCACTGCAGGTAGTGGGACTGTAGGGAAGACAAAGGAGACATCACCAGCATGCCAGCCTCCACGTCTGCAGCAGCGTCCGTCCAATCAGCGTCCATCAGTTTCTGTGCCTCAGTGGATAAAACCTGTGCCTAAACGACTGCTAATGCATATAATGCTTAATGAGGGGAAGCTGTGTGTTTACCAACTGATAGAAGGAAAGCTTAGGACCATCATGAGCCGCCATGAACCACCAGGCAGCAGCTCCCACAGTAGCGGCGCCCACATAGCCTGCGGAGACAGACATCAGTGTGTACAGGTCACCAGTAGCGTCGTTCTAGAGACGGTGAAACTGTTTCCAGACTCACATCCAATGATGAGGTATCGACAGAACAACCAGCTGGAGATCAGAGGCTCCTTGGGAGAGCGCGGGGGGCGGGACATGATGTCTAGATCTGGGGGGTTGAAGCCCAGAGCTGTTGCTGGGAAACCATCCGTGACCAGGTTGACCCATAGCAGCTGAACTGGGATCAGTGCTTCAGGCATGCCCAGTGCAGCCGTCAGGAAAATGCTGAGTAGCAGAGGAAGACAAGAGGTTCAGAATATACAAGAAAGGTCATTTAAGCCATCAGAACTGCTCTCACTCACCAAACCACCTCCCCTATGTTGGACGATATCAGGTATCTGATGAACTGCTTCATGTTGTTGTAAATGGCTCTGCCCTCCTCCACAGCAGCCACGATGGTGGAAAAGTTGTCATCGGCCAGGATCATCTCTGAGGCCGACTTGGCCACAGCTGTGCCGCTGCCCATAGCGATTCCAATCTCCGCCTTCTTCAGGGCCGGGGCGTCGTTCACCCCGTCACCTGTCTGGACCCATCACAGAGCGGATCAGCGGCGCTTGGTTCCAACATGCCGCGTTTGGCACGAGCCTCCACACTCACCATGGCGGTGATGTCACTCAAGCTCTGCAGGTACTCCACTATACGGCTCTTGTGGGCCGGTTCTACGCGGGCGAAGCACTTCGCCGTCTGGCAGGCCTGGCGCTGCAGGTGGGGGGGCAGCTCGTCAAACTCCCGGCCCGTCAGGCCCCCGATGACCCCGCTTCCCTCCTGCTCCTCCTCCTGCTCCGTGATGATGCCGACGCGTCTGCAGATGGAGAGAGCTGTCCCTTTGTTGTCACCTGGACACAGAGACATGGATGTAAGCTTCAGGGAGAGAACCAGCACATACATAGCATGTAGTTCATTCAGGAGCTGTACCTGTGATCATGATGACCCGTATTCCCGCCTGCCGACACATGCGGACGGCGCTCAGAACCTCCTTCCTAGGGGGGTCCAACATACCCACACAGCCCACGAAGGTCAGGTCCGACTGGGGAGAGGGAAGGCACGAGTCAACACTGATGCTCAAGTTATTGGGAGGATCATCATCGTCATCATCATCACCTCATATTCAGCAAAAGCAGCCGAGTTCTCCAGGTTGAGGCAGTGCAGCTCCGGAGGCGTGTCTCTGGTCGCCATGGCGAGGCACCGCAGGGTGTCTCGGCCTGAACCCCATTCCCGCACAGTGGACAGGAGCTGCTCTCGGGCCGCAGGGCTCATGGGCACACGGGCAGAGCCACTGATGCGGATGTAATTACAACGCTCCAGCACGCTCTCCGGAGCCCCCTGAGGAGAGATGGAGGGAGAGCTGGGACAATGCAGACTGGCAGACCAGGGTTCATGGTGTCACTGCTAATTTGATCACAGCATAACTGACCTTCACAAACATTTTAGTTCCACAGGCAGATCTGGAGAATTTATTGGATAGACAGAAGACGGACATGGACTTCCTGTCTCTGGAGAACTCCAGGGTCAGCTCCTTCCTCATCAACTGCTTAATCACCTGGACGGCAGCACAGTTCAGTCAAGAACCGGAGTGTATGTGCCTGGGAGACACACACACACACACACACACACACACACACACACACACACACACACTTACAGAGCAGCACGCTGTAGCTCGTTCAGCACGGCTCAGTCCTTTCAGGTCGGTGTCGAACACGTTCATTTTCTCAACCAGACAACAGAGGGCAGTCTCTGTCGCCTCCCCAACCTTCTCATACACACCCTTTGTCTGGGAAACACACACAGAATGGGTCTGTCAGTAAGTACGCACACACCATATATGGTGCTCTCTGAAGGCCGGCGCCTGTCATGTTTGCATTTCTGACCTCGTTGTAGTCCAGTGATGAGTCATTGCACAGAGCGCAGATGGAAGCCATCTCCACCAGCCCTTCATAGCGACTGCACTTCACCACTGAGCCGTCCTTGTACCTGGAAACAGGAGGATGTTGAGGACAGAGCAGGGAACAAGCAGGGAGAGGTGGGGGCTCAGAGTCAGAGGTGGCTAAGGGTTAAGACACTCACACTTCCCCTTCAGGGGCGTACGTCGAACCAGTCACCGTGAACTCGCTCAGGCTGCAGCGATCCTTCGACACACTGTCCACTACAAACATCTGAACACAGGCACAGACGTCTCAGAGTTAGTCAGTTTGCATTTAAACATGTGAGAAAGAATAAAAGCATCTGACAGTCAACAGCAGGTCCAGTTAGGAGCAGAGGAATATAATAATACAATAATACATTTCACATTCTGTTCTATAAGACCGAGCAGCCCAGGCTGGTCATGTGACCTTGTGTTGACCTAAACAAGGGCTCTGTGAGCTTTTAGATCTCATCAGTGTATGCAATGATGGAAAACAACAGAACACAAGCCGCACGTTGTTTATCAGCGAGTCCAGCCTCGAGTCGTTGACCAGCGCAGAGGAGCAGCCCTGCTTGTCTTACCCTGCAAACAGACATCTGGTTGGTGGTTAGGGTTCCTGTTTTGTCAGAGCATATGACAGAGGTGCAGCCCAGCGTCTCCACTGACGGCAGGCTGCGGACTATGGCGTTCTTCCTGGCCATCCTCCTGGTGCCAAGAGCCAGGCAGGTAGTGATGACGGCTGGAAGTCCTGGGGGAAAGCGGGAGCAGACGGGGCTGTGAAAGGGGAACACTGGGCTGCTTCGCCTACACAGCTCTGCCAAAATATAGAATAAAAAAATCATGTTCCAAAGGCCCAGACAGAGGAGGCGGCGTCTGACCTTCGGGGATGGCAGCGACAGCCAGCGCCACGGCGATCTTGAAGTAATAAACGGCTCCTCTCAGCCAGCTGCCTCCGTGCACCGGGTCGTTGAAGTGTCCCACGTTGATGGCCCACACAGCCACGCAGATCACACTGATGACCTGCAGGACCAGAGCTGAATGCTGGACCACGCGTTGTGCTTTTACAATGACAAGCTGCAAACAGTTCTCACCTTAGACAGCTGCTCCCCAAACTGGTCCAGCTTCTGCTGCAGCGGCGTCCTCTCCGGGTCGGTGGACGCCATCTCATCTCGGATCTTACCGATTTCTGTTTGCACCCCTGTTGCCACGACAACACCGATGGCTCTGCCCGCTGCAATGTTGGTGCCCTGGCAGAACGGGGAGCATGAACACGTCACTTTACAAATGACTACACCTACTGCACTTCAAACAGTCACCCAGACGTCACAGCTGCGGTTTAAAGGGTGGCGGTACTTTGCTGGACGTGTTATTACTACAGTGCTCTGGTTCGTTTGTCCCCTTTAAAGTCGGCCGCTGTCGTCAGCGTGTGAAGTCCCACTCAGTCCAGCGAGACTGTGGTCATCCCACCAACAAAGACAACCTGGAGTCTGCAGCCTGTCAGAGTGAGGCTAAATAAAACATCAGTGCTGGTTGTGCTTTGACCAAAGACCACCCGTCAGTCAGCAGCCTTTGGGATCTGACTGAAATAATACGACTTATGGACAGACAGAGAGATGGACGCACGGACAGGCCTCCATTAACCTTACATTAATGTACTGTACAAACACAGCACAGACTCTGTGTGAGGTGGGTATGTAACATAACATAGTAGACATATCACATTAACATGAATGAGTCTTGCAGCAGACATGGGAATGATGTCATAGAACCAGTCCAACACATCAGTGAACAAACACAGCACCGAACACACTGAGTAGAACCCAGCACTGACTGAATATGGTTCAGAGATGGTTGGTGGGACTCACAGAGAAGAGCATGTTCTTCTTGTCCTGGTTGACAGCCCTTGGATCTGGTACCGGGTCTGTGTGTTTGAGCACGGACACAGACTCCCCCGTCAAAATGGACTGATCCACCCTCAGAGTGGTGGAGCGAATGGATGTCAGCCTGATGTCAGCGGGGACCTTGTCACCGACTGGGGGAGAGGGGGACAGTTATTACAATACAGAAGGTGAAGGAACCAGCTGTGGTGCTGCTGCCACATTTACAGTGGATCCCCAAAAGTCTTTGTTTGCAGTGATTGTCATACTATCACTTATGTCTGGAACATTGTTTAGAATCAAACCGAGTCTGATTTTCATTTCTTTTGTGTCTTATTCCAATTTCTTTTTTGAGACTTCCGGCTGTGTTTTGAACATCAACATGAAACGACAATATAAAGCTGCAACAGTGTCCAGCTCTGTGTTTTTTTAGCTGGGATTAGTGTCACAGGCTTCCCATGCTCTCTAGAATGAACATTCTTCTACAGACTGGAACCCATCACACACACACACACACACACACACACACACACACACACACACACACACACACACACACACACACACACACACACACACACACACACACACACACACACACACACACAGCTCCCAGCCCTACTTCCCTTCTCTGAGGAGCCTGAAATAGCAGCGGGCATCTGGAGGGTTCTCATTATGGTTTTAGTCCATAAACGTTTAGAAACACTGGATCTCAGAATAAGTTTATAGTAAGTTCATGAATATTCTAAATGCACTTCATACTTCACCATTCACCACCAAAATGTTTTGATTTTGGGTTTTTTAGTGTCTTCTCTGAAGTTGGCTGAAAATGCAGCTCCAAGATTAATTTTGTTTTACAAATGACTTTTTCGCACTGATTTATGGTATTTAATCACAACTGTGTCATTGTTTGCTCTCATTTCAGGAAAACAGATGTGCAGAGCAGCTTCCTTGAGTGTGGAGACGTCAAACCATTTGTGTCCCTGGGTTCCCACTATCAACAGGATGAGCTTGGTAGTGATGAGTCCAGTAGCTGGATAACTCAGATGAGTTTTCCTCCTGTGTTTTGTCACAGAACCGCTCCAGAGACCATCCTGATAGAAATTCTGTTTATTTCCACAAAACACTCCAACCCAGAATTTTCCATGAAGATCTTGTGTGTCTCTTCCTGGGTTTCCGTGACGATTACAGTCAGTGGAGATGCAGAAGCAAGCTATGACGTCTGCCAGGAACGACAAACATGCCACACTGCTATTCAAACTATGTCTAAACAACAGGTTGGTCCCCTCTCATGGCAGCAACACAGACAATGAGTGAGGCAGCTCCAAACAGACGAGCAAAGGCAAAGACCCCGTCCATGGCAACCACAGCCTCTCTACTCTCATACTCATAGTACCACCTCTAGCTTCCTTGCGTATGTACAACATTAACCTTGACCAGCCCAGCTGTGCTCTTACCTCTACTGTATCTTAGCTCCTTGCATTCTTGCTAAAACACGTTTTAAGGAGCTGATTTGAACATTATACAGCACGTGCAGCACATTGGACCTTCAGCATAAATATTTTAGTAAACTATTCAGATTTACTTCTATGGCACCAACTATTAAACAGTAACAGATAGCAGCAAAGTACAGATAGTAAAGTAAACAGATATTACTTCATAAGCCCAGATGGTGTCCGTTCGTCTTACAGTAGTATGCTTTAGTTTCATCTTGTGTCTTGTGATGATAAGCGTGATGCTTCTGCTTACCTGCAACCTCCACGATGTCTCCAGGAACAATGTCGCGGGCTCTGACTCTCTGGACGCTCTTTTTGTCCTGGCGGTACACCTTGCCCATCTCTGGCTCATACTCCTTCAAAGCTTCGATAGCATTCTCTGCATTACGCTCCTAGAGACGCCAACAGTATGAGAACAATCAGGAAGTGACAGCAGCATACTGAATGATATGATATTATTTTAGGCAGAATGTCCCAGGTTCCACTGATGTCAGTGTTTCTAGGAAGACCTGCAGACAGAGTCATATTTTCACTATTCATCTGAGCACCTAACCACCAAATCTAAAGACGTCAACGCCACACTGAGGATATATAAACATTGTACTTGCTTTAATGTTGTCTGGGTTGGACAGTAGTTGGGTCCCCCAGAGTGTAAGTCACTCACCAGTACGAGTTTCAAATGCTGTAAGGCCACATTTGCCTGGTGTGGAGTTAGATGCTGGGACATTTATACCCAAACCAGTTATGTCTATTCATTAGATAACTGATGGGAGATAATATATATGTTCAATCAAACAAGTAGCACAGCTCAAAGCGTTTATGCTATATTATTTATCTTAATTAATAACAAACCCCAAGTGTTAGTCCTCCAGCAATATTAGTTTATTTTTCACATTTTGGTGCATTTGGAAAAGCTGGCCTTTCAGCCAACTGTGAACATCTACATGTATAAATAGGTCACTTTTGTCTGGCAGACATGTTCACTTTCTCCCCGAAATCTGCAGTTATATATACATATATTTTGTATCTTCGTATAACTGTTACACTGCATAGTAGTTAAATGTAATCTGTACAGAAGGGAGACTGATTTATTTATTCATTTATTAATTAACTATTAGTGCCTGAGGACTGAGTTAGGGAATATGTTGACTTTATAAAGCTTTCAAAGTCAGTTGAGTGCATTACAAGCTGTGGCCTTTTTGTGGTTACACAAAAACAGCCTATATGTTTTTCAGGAAGGAAGTTCAGTAGCTGGTTTACTATTATTAGTTCTTAGAAGTTTAGCTAGTTTAATTAATGCTGAAGCAGAACCAGCCACAGTTTGTGTTAGCTTCATTACATAATGCATCCTCCACTGGCTGATTTTTATTCTTATCTTAACCTTGAAGGCCTAAATGACCTCATAACAAAGGTAGTGACCTGGGAAAAGGAAGAAACAACCTTCATTCCTTCCATGGGCAAAAATAGTAGAAACTAGTGGTGACTGATGCAGTGTAGTTATGCAGTTACCTGCCATACTCCCACTATAGCATTGGCAATGAGGATGAGGAGAATGACAAAAGGTTCAACAAAGGCTGTGATGGTTCCTTCCCCTTCTTCAAACCAAGCCAGAGTCTACAGAGGACAAGAGACAAAGATTGCACCGTGTGTGTAGACAGCAGGGCCTGAACAACCCTCAGGTCCTGACTGATGACATAAATCTAATTGATCTGATGAGTCATGGATGCATATATGTTGTAAAATGGGAGTTACTTCTCCAGCCTCAGCGAGTCTCCCTAACCCTACTCACAAAGGAGATGCAAGCAGCCAGTAGCAAAATTCGAACCAAGAGATCCTCAAACTGTTCCAGGACCAACTCCCAAAGGGACTTTCCTGAGAAGCAGACACAGGAACTAATAAATAATGGATGGATGGATGGATGGATGGATGGATGGATGGATGGATGGATGGATGGATGGATGATAAACAGATGGATGGATGGATGGATGGATGGATGGATGGATGGATGGATGGATGGATGGATGGATGGATGGACGGACAGACGGACGGACGGATAGATTGATGGATGGACGGTTTCATGAGGAAGAGATAACTCACCTTCTTCTGCTGGTAACTCTGGGTTGGGAGTACAGTAGTTACATGTGGACAGAAAGGAATAACTGATTAATTTCTACCAAGCAGCTCAGTCTGATGCAGGTGTCTGATGTGCTGCAGCTATATTGTGCTTGCACTGATGTGCGACTACATTCAATGGAAAAGCACTGACCGTTGGGTCCCCATCGCTCCCTGTTCTTCTTCAGCTGCTCACAGCTCAAGCCTGTAGACTCATTCACACCGAAGAAGCCCAAAACCTCCTCCACCGTCTTCGTGTGAGCATTATCCATCACTGTGGATGAAGGGACAGAAAAGGCAAGAGAGCATTTTAGTGCGACCAGTTGTAGCTGAATGCAGGATTTTAAAAATTTCGATTTTCCAGTCTAAAATGAAATATTTCTATTTCTTTCTCTAATGTAGCAGCTGTACCTTAGAGCATCATTATGAGCAGGGAGACTCAGCCTTTGGTATTATAAATGTTTCATCTCTGTGGGACCTACAGTATTTGAAGGTGCTGATTATTGCTGGTATTAACTGAATTCCATAAAGATCTAATTAGACTTTGCTCACATTTTGATACCTTGATTGGAAACATCAGTTTCATGATGCAAGTTTCATTTAGTGCAACACAAAGCCTGATGATCCATGTTATGAGTTCAACAAGCCTAAGTGAAGGCCGGGGCTGGACGAGGCCATGGGGCTATTGCTGATTTAATAGCATTGTAAGGAATTAACACGTTATTTTGAGTTTTGTACACTTTGTGACCTATATTCTAAGTGTAGTCATTAGTTACTGTAAGTAAACTCTCACTATCTCACATGATACAGATTTAGGTTCCACTGCCAAAATATGATTTGAAATCTGAAGTCTATTCCTTTGAAACGCTTGGCACAGACGAAGCATTGGTACAACAACAGGCGGTTTGGAGAGATGTGCTGTAAAGCTAAGCAACGACACAAGCCCCAGAGACATCCAGGCCCAGGAGACATGAGTTACTAACCATCCAGAGCGGGCTGGCTCTGACTTATCAATGTGTTGCATCACAAAGGCCAATATGTACTGCTACTTCATGAACAGTATGTAGTGATCTCTACGTTTATCATCAGTGTCAGACCTGTAGGTTCCACTTACTGCCCTGTTGTTTGCATCCAGTTGTTGTTATTTTTATTATTATTAATATTTTTCTTTTCTTTATCCACTCACCCAACTTGGCTCTACCTTTAAGTTGTTGTTGTTTTTTTGAATTGGTGCTATATAAATTAGACAAGGGTGGGCATCTCTATTATATACTTATATATCTACTACTACTATGACCTGACACGTCCTCAGCTACAGATGGTCATTCAGTTGCGTTATGGTCGTTACATTTCATAATAGATCTGTAAATCAATCAATCTACTACGTCACGTGTGGGATCCAGAGGATTTGGCTGAACCAAACTTTAAAATCCTGACTCCAATTAGGCTCCTCTGACTTCAGCGTATACAATGCATCATGTGAATGATGTCATGTGCCCGTTATTGCCCTAATATTCCTCCGCTACTGTGAGCTAGCGAGCGTCTAAATGGCCTGTTTGCTGCGGTACGATCCGTTACCGTTAGAGGACGTCTCCGAACCCGCTGATGCCCGGTTCTGCGTCCTGACACACGCACAGACATTCGATTCGTAAAGAATGCGGCGATGACAGACAGCAGCGGCGCCTTCGGGCCGTCAGGGCCGAAGCTCGAGGATGCTGAGGTCTGACAGGCGGTGGGAGCTAGCGACTGACACGCACATGAAGCTAGCTCGGCCGCTGCTCTTACGTATAGCGTTAATCCAGATGAACAGGTTGCTTACCGGGTCGGTTCTGCTCCTTCTGTCCACTGTTCCTACGGCTGCTGTAAGAAAGGTTATATCACGGCTCGTTTCCTCTACAACTGCACAATAGCAGTGAAAAAATCCCGACAACGGCTTGACACTACTTGGCTATACTGTACTTTGACAGCTATAGTAGTCGCAAATATAAATTCATATTTCCACTGAAATGGCAGTTATCTGAGGTCCGAGAGATAAAATACACCGGCTGTGAACGTAAAGTGTATTTAAGGTCTACGTTCGCCCCAGCGTGGTCCAGCGGTAGTTTGTCAGACCAAACGTTGCTGATTCTTGTCCTGATAGCTCGGTAGCATCAGTGGGTCAGTATTATTTGGGGCTAGAGCATCGTTCAGCGTCAGACTACGAGAATCTGACGACTACTTCCGTTTTTAACTTCAAAGACAATGAACAACTAATACGCGTCGCAGCAAAATCTGAATAAATTGATGATTTACCTGTTGAACATTTTCTACGTTATATGCAGTTTTCGTCCCAATTGTGGTCTGATTAGAGAAAAATTATTATATACCACTGTATAGTTGTCTATGTTTTCAAAGCATCTGCCTTAACCGTGCTTGAGAGTATGTTGCTGTTTTTATATTATTATTACTATTATTACTATTTTTTAACTGGCGGAGTATAAAGGGAAATTCTACAGCATTTCTCTTAAGCAGATATTTTTAGGTTTTTATTTTGGATGCAAGCGGATACTTCTAGCGTCGTAGCGTCTAACATCGTTTGCCTTGACGCTGCTGAACGTGATTAACGGTATTAACGAACGCAAAACCTCGTCAGAGCTAAGAACCAATGAGATTTGCGGGTGTCACACTGACGCTGATCTTTAGCCAATCAGTGTCCAGAAATCTTTAAACTCACGACCACGAAGGACTTTACCAAAAATCCCGCCTCTGCTCTCAGCTAGTTACTTTGTGTTCAATCAGAGGGCTGTGCGTCTGTTGTCACTTAACTGATCGACAAACCAGCCAATCAGTGTTGAGCTTGGAGTGGTTGATTAAAATGCGCACCAACCAGTATGGAAGAGAGAAGGCGTTTACATTTTGCTGCATAACCAGCAGCTTTTCGTTACCTCCTGTCATTCTTAATTTGTTAAATTTAGGTTATTTGTTTATTCAGAAGTGAATATTTGATTCTATGGGCTAATGTTTATTATAGCTTATGTATACATATCATTATATATGAAAAGAACAAGACACTGTATGTAGTACTGTAGGACTATTTGTGATATCTGTCAGTAATTGCACCCACATCATATCCACATAAGTTTCCAAAGTCATTTCTTGACTAATAACAGAGACTCACCAGAACCTTTCATAGATGCCATAAAACCTTTTTCTTCAGTCCTTTTTTTGAACACGTTGGTGAGCACACTCACTCTGTGATTATCATGTGTGAATTAAGTCAGGTCAGTTATTAAAAGACAGAGGCAAATGTATGTGCAGACCAAAATATATGTCAAAGTGTAACCACTTGGTTTCTAGCGTTTCGACACCCAACAGTCAGATACTGTCACTATGACGGCTAAATATCACCAGTAACACAGTCTTATGTAGAGTTTTATAAGTAAAATGTTTATAAAACAGCATAACACAACTGCTAGATGCCATGCACATATGTTGGTTACGTCGTTCATGCTGACATTTCCTCTTGGGACTTTTTCTTTTCATGATTTCTTCATAAAGGATATTCGCTCCATAAGCTAAAAAGACAAAAACACACACAATCAGCATTGAAAATCTAGGCATCAACTTTACTAATGATGCTCTGTCACACATGAAGGCTAGCACCTCTGTTTCATCAGCCAGAAAACCTGAGTACGGCACTAAACCACAACCGTGATCTGAAATCAGCTTTACTAAATTAAATTGTCTTGTAATGTGCCACACAGCTCAAGATCAGCAAAATAATGCAGCTGCTGTGTTATTTGTCTCTGAACGGACAGTGTCAGTAAATTAGTTTACAGCTGTGAATAAAGGTTCCCAGATTTAGTGTGTACATTACCTCATGCTAAACAAAGCAGAGCAGTAATTTAAATGATATGCTTAAAGCAAAAAGGTTTTTCAGTAACTTAGATGTAAGTAGACTTGTGGAAAAAAGATTTTTTTCTCCCATAGTTGCATTGACCGGTCAGTCTACAGCACGTCAGCTAAGTGAATGTGTATGTGTGTTACCTTAGGTTGTACTTGGGCTCACTGTGTGTTTTCTGCAGCAGCTCTCTGATCTCCTCAGGGGGATTCAGGCCGTGCAGACTGGCTCTCTCCCATCTTTGCAGCCTGCTGATACCTGAAGACACAGATGTGATAAATAGTTTAGTGCACAACACCACACAGCGTGAGATTAAAAGCGTAGTTACTGTAGAATGAAGGTCTGTTAAGAGTAGACTTCTGTTAACAACAGCACATTTTTTAGAATGAAAACCTTATTCAAACACAATATCTGATCCATTACCACAGCATGAGCAGTGTGGTTGGTGGTGAATGTATTAGGAAAGAGATCCTAATGTGGCATCAAACAAAAAACATTACTTGATTATGTCTAAAAAAAGAGATGCATCATCTCATTTTGAAAACGTGGCTATGAGTCTTGACTGATGTGACTGAAGTGCACTATGTCATGTGCTAGCAGCTAGGAACAAGGTTAACATGAGCAGTAGACTCCAGGAAGGAAGTACATCAACACTGGATGATGTCTGAAGTAATCTGTGGGTTCATCACTACAATCAACATATTGACATTAATGATAAGCATTTAATCATCATTGCATTATCCTGTTCTGCTAATTGTCATCTACATGAAGGTATTCTTTTTTATCTTTTAAAGCATGAGCAAGCTTAGAGTATCAAGGGCCACTGCCATGCTCTACCTGCACCAGCTCCTAATGTTTACCTTGAGCAGATGTGTTCAGTCAGTCAGCAGCTTGAAAAGCCAACCAACGCACCTGGTGAGGTGATTAGTGGTGGCTGGGGCAGAAAGAGCTGGAAAAGCTTCAAAGTGTGTGTGTGTGTGTGTGTGTGTGTGTGTGTGTGTGTGTGTGTGTGTGTGTGTGTGTGTGTGTGTGTGTGTGTGTGTGTGTGTCACCTGTGCAGGGCCCAAATCTCCAGTCCATATCAAACTGTCTGAGCTCCAGCTCTTCTTTCCCTGCGTCATTTCCAGCCTCTATTCACCAAAAACATCCAGACACATTCAATAAAGTTCATGCAATCACTGTCACTTAGTAAGTAAGTAATCATGAAATTATATTGTCAAAATGAATTTAGCTTTTCTTCATTCTGTTTAATATTTTACACTTTCTTATGACGTGAACATTTAAGTCAGTCTAAAACAGTCCTGTAAGAAAACTGTAATGCAGCACAAACTACTGCGCATCAGTCCAGTTTACTGCAGAACGGTTTAATTACTTGTAGCCTTATTTACTCATCAGTGGGCACAGAATTTTATTCTAAATATGGAATACATGTGGACGTTGTGGAAGGGTGTACAGATACACACGTGTGCATATATACAACACTACAAATCATTGTGCTCTTCACCATTCTCTGGTGAAGGGGGAGGAGACCTCTTCTCTCGTTTCCCCCCCTTCCTCGCTTTCTTCACCACTTTGAATGAATCGGTTATTAGTCTGTGCTTGGTTGTCATGGTGACCGATCTAGAAAACACACACAGCATTAATTTGTACATTTTTTACACAGTTTCTGGATGTTCAAGATAAACCAACTTACTTACTGACTACTGTCTGTCAAACACCAATAATAACAGTGTTCTAACAGGGAACTCGGTTTTTATGGTGCTACCGTCCTAATGTTGACAGTGGAGGTCAATCTCATGCAATCAACTCAGTATTTGCAGGTTCTAATAGAGGCGTAAAGTTGCTCAAGTGGCTGAAGGAGAAGCCGTGCAGCCGGAACCTGACAACCAGATGTGAGGAAGAGAACCCATTTTGTCTGGTACCACGATTATGAATGGTAAATATCTGCCACATGCGTAGAAGGGGAGATCTTTGGACGTAGTTTTTAATACTTTTCAGAATAAAACACAGCAGCAGGAAGCAGCAGCGCTCACTCGTTCAAGACAGTTTTGATACAGCTGTGCTCGTGTATTTACACAGTCAAAAATAGCATGTCACCACAAACCCTTTAAACAACATTTTTTCACGCCCACTTCCACAACACAAACGTAAGCCCGATGACAGCGTCTGTTTCTGACCTGAGCCTCCACCCTGACCTGCCCTTTTCCTTCTTCTTCTTCTACATAAACAGTCATTTCCCTGGACGCATTGAAGAGTTTTTACATCTTTGCAGAGCTCTTGCGCTTTGTATTTTAGTCATCGTTTCAGATCAGACCGACGAGCTACAGAGTCACAGCACTTACTGATGCACAAAGCAGATCCTGAACATGAGCACGTAGCTGAACGGCCAGCGCAGGTTCCCGCTACATCTCTATTGAACCTACTTGTTATTAACAGTGAAAGCCATACTCGATATATATTACCTTCAGTCAACCAGAAACGATTCTGCAGAAAATCCTCTCGATCAAAACAATGAAGCAGCGTCTTCTTCTGTCTCCGTAGTGGACTCGACCCGGGGTCTGTTCGTTCCTGTGCTGCCGCCTGGCGGCGGTTTCGCGCACTGCAGGTCAGCGGACCACTATAAGATCTGCAGCCTAAGCTGGACCTTCTTTAAAATCTTACCACAGACGCACGGTAGCTCAGTATGTAACAGAAGTGCCTAGACGAGTATAAGCTTCGTTTTTATTTACCTCCATGTTGTTTTAGCTGATAATTCCTGAGATTATAGTGACAAATTTAAATACTGAAGGACAAATCAAACTTTCCTTTCTTGAATAAACATGTTTAGTCTAGGTTTCTGCAGAAAAAACATTCAAAGGACATGTGAGGATCAAATGTTTCCTTGCTTTCTTGTACATCCCTCCAGGAGCAGTAGCCAGGATGATAGTGAAGTTAGACCTGCTTTACATCTGAGCCCATGGTCCACTACAGACTCGTGGTCAGTCTAAGGACGTCAGGTGCCAATGTTCCGCTTAAAAGTGCTTTGACTACGAATGTACCTCCTGAGGCAGTTGAAGAAGTTCCCTGTGAAGATGTTGGTGAACGTCTACACTGCCATCATTGAATCCATCCTCATCCTCCATCACAGTCTGGTTTGCTGCGGCCGCGGCCAGAGACCACCCCACCCCCAACCTAAGGACAATCACTGCCACTCAGGTCACACCATCCCAGACCACCTGCACATCCATTCCACTCCACTGTATATAGTCTGTACATAACTTCATTTTCATTCATTTTAATTGTTTGTACTTATGCTGAGATGCACCACCTGACAACACCAAGTCAAATTCCAAGTTCTGTAAAGTGCTCTCTGAAGGACCTGGCAATAAAGCTTTTCTGATTCTGATTCTGATTCTGATTCTGATTCTGATTCTGATTCTGATTTTGATTCTGATTCTGATTCTGATTCTGATTCTGATTCTGATTCTGATTCTGATTCTGACTAGTGTCAAACTTTAGATGCTGGACTTTGACTTTGATCAGAACCAAATGTGAGACAGGCAGATGACCCGTCTTCCCACTCAGCGTCAGATGGGAACAGCTCCACTCAAGACCCCAAATCACCCTATCGAGCTAATGGGCAGATGCCCACTTTAACCCACCAGACAGTGGGAAGGATACATTTACTCTACTGGTCTGTTCTTTATTTGGATTCCCATTAGTTCCCACAAAGTCCACTTAAGTGTTTTTACATGATCTTTGTGGCTAATGATTTCTTTGGTTTGTAGTGCTGACAATAAAGTTAACTTGATGAAAGGTGACAGGAAGGCAGGAGACAACAGCTGCTCCTTCGCTCTCTGCTTGTAAATGTGAAAGTCAATACAAATCCTATCAGTCAGTTCTGCAGTGTTTTAAAGTGGTATTTACTTCCCTCAGCCTCATCCCTCCACCCTGACAGATCACTTACAGAATGATCTAATGGAACGCGCGTGTGTGTGTGTGTGTGTGTGTGTGTGTGTGTGTGTGTGTGTGTGTGTGTGTGTGTGTGTGTGTTTTTACAGTTGTTTTAAGTTTTATGATGCAGTGAGTTGCCTGTTAATATGCATTCACATAATCAAAGAGAAGAAGGACTGAATTATTAAAATATCTTATAATTATTTGACTCAGGACCCAGGTGCTGACTTTGTATCACAGAATCCACCACTACTTTGCTGTGGGTTAACACACTGAGACATAATAAGATGTGGATAGACTTTGGACTGTTGATGAATCACATTCTGATCTGCTTGGAACACACTTACTGTAACATTACTTACATGGTTAATACCAAAACCACTTCCCTCCAGCTTTTACGTAGCTGCTGCATTTCTGCTACAGCCACAGCGAAAATGATATCAAACATATTACATGTTTCACATCTGAGTCAGAGACTACAGGAGGATGAATTCTGGACCAGAGGTCTCCAGATGCTGGAGCCCAGATGTTAGAGGACAAGGGAGCTCAAACATCATTGTCATTGTGTTGTATCTCACCCAAGAGTGAGACAGATCATAGACCAACATCTAAAGCTGAGGAGAATGAGGTCCTTCAAAGTGTGCAGGTTGAAGCTAAGGATATTTATAACTCCACTGTCCACTACACTGCGATCTGATGGGAGGCAGGCAGGAAAAGACTCTACAAGCTTGTGAGGAAGGCCAGCTCTGTCCCGGGCTGAAGAGGATGTTGGCCAGCTCACATCCATCATAGACTGAGATGTAGTCTTGTTTTCCCCATCTTTCCTCAGAGAGACAGAGAAATAATTGATGGCATTTGCCCACTTCCTGGTTTTCCTCCAATGACAGCCCATTACCAGCTTGTCATAATGGAGGCATCTAGAGCGTAGACGGCATTAGAGTGAAGGTTGCTCTGATTGAATCAGGGTGAAACCCTATCTCCTGGATGTGGTTTGTGGCGTGCGTTAGGATGTAGACTGATGGCTCAGCTCAGAGCTGTCAGTAGCTTTATGCACATAATGGGTTTCCTCTCAAATCAAACCTCTAATGCAGCTTCAAGCATTAAATATTTGAGGTAGAAATGCAGTGGACTAGTTGGTTAAGTCCAGACGTGTCTAATGGGATGTTTTTCTGTGAGCAACTAAACTCATGCCTGGTGTTATTCTGCAGCACGGGGTCATGGTTACCATGACCCCGTTTAACCATCGTTAAAATAATAACTCGTGCTGTTTTTCAACTTTTCAAATTCTCTGTCCTTCCAAAACAAACACCTGTCGTCCCTGTCAGAATCGGCTTATTAATAATTAGCTTTGCTGCTGGTTTCTCTTCCTCTTCTCCAGCTGGTCTGAGGGTTTGGTTTCAGACTCTATTATCTCCTTTTTTCTCTTCCTTTAGTAAAACAGCTGCTGCCTAGTTGCACTAAGATTCTGTCCATGAACAAGGAGGGAGGGGTGTGAGGAGTCTTCTATTGCAGATGATGAAGGAGAAACCTGAGAATCAGAGCGAGAGACGTCTGTGACGGGTGGAGGAGAGACAGCACTGCTGTTTGCGTCTTCACTGCTTGATTATGAAGTTATGAAGCATGAGCTGAAGGTTGGCTTCACTGAGCAGATGGGACGTTTTTCTAAATTGGATTAAATTTTGTTTTCAAGCCAAAACGATGTCGCCCGTGTTTTTTGAGAGGACTCTGTGATCTGTGGATATACACAAACCAGCGTGTGCTTTTGGAGTTTCGTTGGTAGACGCTTCCAGTGGGACTGTGTTTGCTTTGGAAGCACACGACACAAGCATGTGGTCCTGTATAACAGACTTCTTCACCTACGAAACCACCAAGTCGGTGGTTGTGAAGAGCTGGACCATTGGCATCATCAACCGCGTCGTCCAGCTTCTCATCATCACCTACTTCATCGGGTGAGTCTCCATTAGACCACACTTATTTACAATAAGATGTGATGTGGGTTTAAAATCACATGACGGGATCAGTTAAACTGAGGAAGTGGTGCGTCTTTACTTACAACCGACCTTTGAACCGAGAACATCAAGCTGGTGGATGTCAGTGGTCGTGTGTGTGCGTTCCAGGTGGGTCTTTCTCTATGAGAAGGCCTATCAGATCAGGGACACGGCCATCGAATCCTCCGTCATGACTAAGGTCAAAGGCTTTGGAATCTACAATGACAAGGTGATGGACGTGGCGGACTACGTGACGCCTACACAGGTGGGGCCCGGCTGCATGTTCATTTCGCTGGCTGCAGCAGGAAGCGCTCACTCTGTTTGTTCTCTGTAGGGAGCCTCGGTGTTCTGCATCATCACTAAGCTGATCACTACAGAGAACCAGGTCCAAGGGTTCTGTCCTGAGGTCAGTTATAGTCACACCACACTGAAGTACTAGAATATAAAAGACAGTTTCTAAAAATATGATATGAGACTTCATTCTTCTCAAAACAAGTCAACCAAATAATAACACGTTATATACTGGGTCTGTGGGATTCATAGACGCCTGATGAACCTTGTGGTCAGAGTCTGCTCACATCACGATTCACATCTGCTTCATCCAAATTGCTAAAGATTTTAAAACTGGTGCACTTTCAGTGACTGTGTGATCTTCCTTCCCAGTCTGAGAAGAAGTATTTATGCAAAAAAGCCAGTGATTGCGCTAAGTTCCGCAACAAGCCAGGAGGCTACGGTGAGGCCATCGTCACGGTTACGTTGAGAGAAACGCTCCCGCTGCTGAAGCTCTGCTCTCCTCTTCCTCAGGGATCCTCACGGGGAGATGCGTTCCCTTCAACGCCACTGCCAACATGTGTGAAATAAAAGGCTGGTGTCCTGCTGAGATCGACACCATCAAGACGTAAGAACGTCACAAGCTTTGTTGCCGTAGCAACAAACATCAGCAAACAGCTGTTTGTTCTATCTTTGTCAGGACACCGATGATGGAGGTGGAGAACTTCACCATCTTCATCAAGAACAGCATCCGCTTCCCCACCTTCAACTACACCAAGTACAGATCATTCATTCATTCATTCATTCATTCATTCATTCATTCATTCATTCATTCATTCATTCATTTGTATGTTCATTCGTTCGTTCATTCATTTGCTGCTTTCATTCGTGTGCGTCCAGGGGGAACTTTCTGCCGACCATCACCGGCGACTACATCAAATCGTGTAACTTCGACATGGTCAGCAACACGTACTGCCCCATCTTCAGGGTGGGAGACGTGGTCCGCTACGCGCAGCAGAACTTCACCAAACTGGCCGACAAGGTAGTCTGACTGCTTCTGCTTCATAGGAAACGTTAGCAGGTGACCAGGGGCCTCAGTCAGCAGGGACTTTACTGGTCACCACCAAGAACACTGTGATTGATGAGGTCTAGTAAAAGACCCCCCCCCCTCCTGCTACTGGGCCTTAGTGGTGCTAGTACACGAGCAGCATGTAACAGGTTATGACATACATGAAGTGATGAAGGGATGAGCCTGTCCTGCACTTGTCTGTCTCTTCTGTCAGGGAGGAGTGATCGGAATAAAGATCGGCTGGATGTGCGACCTGGACAAGTCCGATGACCAGTGTAACCCCTCGTACTCGTTCACGCGACTGGACGCCATGTCAGAGAACAACGCTGTGTCGCCAGGATACAACTTCAGGTACAACCTGATACAACCTCCTTTCACTCCAACTCCATGATCTTCGCTGTGGTGACTAACCTTCCGATGGTCACTCGCTCATCATTTCATTTCATTTATCCACCATGGTTTCAGATTTGCCAAATACTACAAGATGGACAATGGGACGGACTATCGCACCCTGGTCAAAGCCTACGCCATCAGGTTCGACGTTCTGGTCAATGGGAATGTGAGTAACACAAGGATCCAGGGAGAATGAACAAACCTGAAGACTTGACAACAGTTGATACTAGAATAACATGTTCTTTGCAGGCAGGGAAGTTCAACATGATCCCCACGCTCATCAACATGGTGGCAGCGTTCACGTCAGTGGGAGTGGTGAGTTGTTTACTCGGGGAAGGTTTGGGTCCTGAGGCCGGTGAACGTCCTCAGAACCAGAACTCATTGCAAAGCAGAACTCAGCTGTTTGTGTGTTTAGACTGTCATCTCCAATCAGTTCCAATAAAGCCAAGAGTCACGACCTGCTGCTCTGTCACACAGACATAGAAAGTCTGAGCATTAAGAGTTGGTCAAACACAGGATGATTCATTATTATCTTGAAATAGGACCAAGTAAGTTTGGTTTAGACTAGTCAGGATTCTTGGCTTAATGAATGAACGCATCAATAAATGAAGCTGATTTTTATTGTGTTCTAGGGAACAGTGCTGTGTGACATCATATTGCTGAACTTCCTGAAAGGAGCTGAGCAATACAAGGCCAAGAAGTTTGAGGAGGTGAGATACCTGCTTAATAAATAATAGTAAATATGAGTCATATGAAGTTAATTAGACCAGACTAGTCGGTGTAGGGTCCTGCTTTAGCTCTGAAGGTGAGGTCTTGTGTCTTTGGCTGATGCGGCTTCGTGGATCAGCAGTGACACGTTTTCCACTCTGTGTCCGTGTGTCTCCTGTGCTGCAGGTGTCCGACAGCCCGGTCGAATGCAAACCCAACGGCCTGTACCTGTCGCAGCTGTCGCTCAGACACACTGACATCATCATGAGGTCCAGCGACTCGGGAGCGTTTTCTATTGATCCTTACAGCTGAACAAGGAACCGCACACAGGGATGTGGGTCAATGTCACACAAGCTCTGAAGAACCTTTAATTACTGTGTTCTACAAAGAAACATACGGTTATATAAGCATGAGTTCCTGTGCACGGTGACGCTAGTTCTTATCAGAGCTCTTGTAAAAAGTTATCATGTAGAATTTGTAAGAGAAACCAGGAATAAAGATGACGAGGCATGAGTTGGTTCCCTTTTGGTCTGCGTTAACAGCTTCAGCTTCACATTTACTCAGTGTAATGGACTTACATCATGATTTTATCTCCTAAAA
Source organism: Betta splendens (assembly GCF_900634795.4). Taxonomy (NCBI): domain Eukaryota; kingdom Metazoa; phylum Chordata; class Actinopteri; order Anabantiformes; family Osphronemidae; genus Betta; species Betta splendens. The sequence goes on from NC_040881.3 coordinate 17,373,367, forward strand.
GCCGCCGCAGTTACATCACGATATCCCAGAGTGTGTGTGTGTGTGTGTGTGTGTGTGTGTGTGTGTGTGTGTGTGTGTGTGTGTGTGTGTGTGTGTGTGTGTGTGTGTGTGTGTGTGTGTGTGAGAGACTACTAGACTTTATAGTAGTATAGTAGTAATAAAACAACCACTGCAAACACACAGTGCTTAAGAAACTAGTGGCAGGTGATGATGTAGTCAAAGTGATTGCCACCCATCATCCGAACCACTTTATCTGTGTTGGATCTATTTGTATTCCAGCAAAGATTCCAATTAGAAAGAAATCAGCCCATCTGACACTCAGTCTCAGTCTGAACTCAGCAGCCAACTCATAAGGTGACTAGTATACTAGTGTATCCTCAGGTCCTGGAGAATCACGAGATAACTGGACCTTAGGTGCGGGAAGGGGCCAACAGGTGCCAGACTCAGCTCGGTGGGAGGAGAAAAACATGATGAAGACGGAAACATCGTTATCATAACCATAAAACAAGAAGTAAATAAAGGAAGTGTGCGCATGCGCTGTGTGGACCCGTGTGGACCACCCTGCAGGGCAGCAGTCCGCATCAGCTGCTGCGGAACCTGACGTGGACGTGAACCAGCTTCAACGCGCCGCGCGCAACGTCGTCACGTCCAACATGGCGGCGTGTGCGTGGCTGTGAGCAGCTGGAGCCTGGAGACACACGGTGAGTGGGTGATACGCGGGTTCGTTGCACGGCTTGCGTTTACACGCCGGGCTTTTCGGAGCATCTGGCACCAGGCGTCCTTCTGCAGTTCCTCCACAGGCTTGTTATTGCCTCGCTGTGCAGTGCTACGATGCTAAGGCGTTAGCCTGGTGCTACATAAGCTAACAACATATACCCCCAGATACGACACTGACGTCTTCACGTGACTGGACGCTGCGCTCACGTCCAGAACCAACAGATCCATCATCACATCACCAGGACACGCGAGCTGCTCTGTACGAACCCACCGGATCATTAGTTTGAGCCCTGGAACCTTAGAGCCTCTGTGTGTTTGCCTCCATCAGACAGATCCTGTACTGACCAACCACACACTGAGTGTAGAGGTCCAATAAACCCTAACACGGTCCAACAAACGTGGTAACGGCTGTAACAGAAGCATATGCATCAATCTTAATAAGCCATGGTTTCATGTGGCGGAGGGAACAGAACCTGTGTGTGATGTGTCCGAATGGGTTCCAGTGTTTATTTGCTGCATGGGTTTAGTCACTGCAGAACCTCTGCTTGTGTTCTGATCAGTCTGTTGTACGTGACGCTTTCAGAGCTGAACAGAAGAACTGCTTCAGGGGGTGAAATGAGTTGTTCAGAAGACGTCAAGCCTGATGAAAGAGAGCTTCATCCAGTAAGTTGTTGCCACACTGACCCTGGTTCAGTTCTGACCCTGGTTCAGTTCTGACCCTGGTTCAGCTCTGACCCTGTTTCTTCGTGCGTCGCTACTATGATAAAGGTTTTTGTTATTTCTACTCCTGCTTACACACTGCTCTTGTTTTACTGTTGTGTTGATGTGGTAACTAGTGTTAGATCACTGTCCATCCTGCTCGGTTAGGTCCGTTTGCTTAGAGACTACAACACTTAACAGTCCTTGTACTGGTCAATCGCTGGACGATGACTGACTCTGTCAAACAGCCTGCCTTTAACAGAGTCTTCAACAATCAGCTACAGCTTTTCACATGTAAAGCAAAATGTAATCAGACATTTTATTACTTTCATTAAGCTCTAAATTTGTTCTTATCTTGAAGGACAATCTTTAACTAGATTTAAACATATTTATGTAACTGAAGCGTTTTTACTGACTGCTTTACTTTTATCTGTGTTTTTACCCTTTACTTTTGATGTTGTGAAGGTAATATGTTTTTTACACAATCGAAAAAACCTATTCCTTGGTAAAGTCATGTCTCTCCCAGTTATGTGATCATCAATCAATACAAATCATAAATTGATAACCATGAGATCATGAGCTGAAGCTAAAGCAGATACATAGATTTGAAAACATGTCAGAAGTCATTAAAAGTGGTTTTGTTTGTTGTTAAGTTAGATCACGAGTAATGTTGAACTAGCTTAATTGTTCCTGTTTGGGGATGGACAGCTACACTAATAACAAAAAAGGCAGTTTGAGGCTTTGGATTTGGATAAACCTGTCTGCTGGCTGAGGATTAACAGAGTGTGTCATAAACAATAACTACATCCTCATTTCTACTCAGATTCCACATCTGTTTCTTTATACCATTAACTGGGAAAAACAAAGGACTTTGTTAAAATTGAGACAGCTTTATTCTAAGTAGCTACTTGTATATTTAAATTTTTTTATATTGCTAGTATTAGATTTGAGTACCTACGTTCTCTGTAGGCAGTGGTTGCCCGCACTGACCTTCAGCTCTTTCTTGTGTTCTTTTGCTGACCAGGCAGACGCAGACAGGAGCAAACCTCATCAGTGTCTGAAGTGTGCAAAATGTTTCAGTCGGATATGTGGTCTGAGAAGACACGAACGTACTCACACTGCGGATGAAAACTACCACTGCGAACAATGTGGCAGCAGTTTCACAGAACTGAGTGACTACAAGCTCCACCTGTACACACACCCAGAGGAAACGCCATACTGCTGTGACCAGTGTGGCTTGGACTTCAGTGACCAGAGTTCATACAGGAAGCATCTGCGTGACCACAGTGGACCGTACCAGTGTGACCAATGTGAGAAGAGCTTCAGTTACTTCAGTATTTACAAGATTCACATGCGTGTCCACACCAAAGAGAAGCCGTATTGCTGTGACCAGTGTCCAAAGAGCTTCAGCTTTTTAAGCTCATACAAACGGCACCTGCTCAGCCACAGTGGAGAGAAGCCTTACCAATGTGACTTCTGTGGAAAGAGTTTCACTCAGTCTGGCCACTTCAGTCTGCATCTGCGGAACCACACCGGAACAAAACCGTACGAGTGCAACCACTGTGAAAAGAGCTTCAGTGACTTAAGTAGTTACAAGATCCACATGCGCGTCCACACAGGGGAAAAACCGTACTGCTGTGATCAGTGCGGGAGAAGTTTCTCTCAACTCGGTAATTACAAGTCACATTTGCGCATCCATACAGGTGAAAAACCATTTCAGTGCGAACTCTGTGAGAGAAGTTTTTCTATTTCAAAGACATACAAACAACACGTGCGCACCCACACAGGAGAGAAACCTTATCAGTGTAAGGAATGTGGGAAAGGTTTTGGTCGGCTGAGCAACTACATGCGTCACCTTCGAATCCACACTGGTGAGCAACCGTTCAGTTGTGACCAGTGTGGGAAATGTTTTAATAGCTCCTACAGTTACAGCCGCCACCTGCGTGTCCACACGGGGGAGAAACCATACTGGTGCTCACGCTGTAAGAGGCTGTTCACACGTTCACAGTCCTTGAAGAAACACCGTTGTGTAGAAGTAGAAGAGAGTTTGACTGTGTTTGATGAAGAAGCTCACGTAAGCTGCACCATAAAAGAAGAAACGGTTGAGCAGGATACAGCAGATTCTGGATACACGCTCAGTGATCAGTAGTAGTGTGAAACACTGGCCTTACAGGACAGGAAGGAAAGTACAGAATATGTCCACAGACATAAATAAAACAGTTCTTGAAATGAAGGCTGCACAGATGTTTTTAGATCAGTGTTGTGTCAATCCATATGTTAGTAAATTGAACCGGCCTAATGGTCTAACTAAGAACTAACAATGCTGACTTTTATAATCTGTTATGTTAAAATAGCTGTGAATGAAATATAAATAATAGGTTATGTAACGTGCAGCCAATAACCATCAAATGAATCATGAAATGGAACTAAGTGCATTTTAAAGGTCCATACTTAATAAAGGCACCTTTGCCTTATCATGTACATGATACTAGAAGAAAGACAGGGTCCAGTACTGCTGCCTGTGTTTGACCTGGCTCTGACAACAGGGATTGTATGGTTCATGTAGGACTCTGAGTGACTCAGAGTGAGCTGGCTTCTGGTGTGTACAGGCTGAGATTGAGTCCAGTCAACGTAGACAAATAAGTAAAAACTACGACGCAGTGGCTCTTTAAGTCTCCTGAAATGTTTCAAAAATGACCACAGTCCCCTTTAAATGTAATGACAAATCAATCTTTGTTTGTGCTGGTCACAGATGTTTGGGTCTCAATGAAATTAATGTATTTTGCATTAAGTGACTTAAATGTATTTTACCAAAAATACTGGAACACATCACAGCTGATTTATTTATTGAGGATTAACCCACGTGAAGACCACAGAGATGTCTGTAGGTGAAACAGACTTGGCGTAGACAAAGCAATAGTGTGGACTGTCCTAAAAGAATAAAGACAGTTGCACCATGAAACCTTGACCAGCTGAAGGACAGGCCGTGTAGAAAGAGAGAAACGCACCAGAAGAAATGGTCCAAAACACACTCACCAGACCGGAACCCAGCAGAATATGTGACCAGTGCTCCATGTGGACAATCTCACTCTAAAGAAACCCACATTTTGGTGATGCAGTGATTGCTCATAAGGAACTTGCAACCAAAAATATTGTTAAAAATTGGAGGATGAGCCTTCATTAGCTGGTGGTGGAGAGCTTGGAGAGTTTAGCCCAAGCCCTGAACTGGACATGTAAGTAAGCCACTGCATGCGTGACCTGTAAATCCTGTACGAACTGGGACTAGTGCTAATGATAAATGTAAGGCAGAACATGAGAGGTGATGGATCAGCATCTGGGAGCTCAGCTGTGTGGCTTAGCAGAGCCCATCAGCTCCCTCTGTTACAAGCTGTGGCAGTTACATCAGAACGGCTGTACGAGTTGTATAGTGTCTAGTATTAGTGTGTAATATTGTACTGGTTATAATCATAAACAAATGTGATACAAAACTGAATAAAGTTTTAAAACAAACACTTTGGCATTGGTATCATCTACTACACACTGGAATCGTTGGACTTTTTCCTGCTTAGGTGGCACTGCTGCTTTACTCACTTGGAGCAGGAGAGGATTCCCCTCCAGGGCAGCACCACAGCCTCTTGCATCTTCTGGGAAGCTGTAGAGCAGAACCCTTAATGGCTGCACCACAGGATCCGCAGGACTGAGTTCAGGAGATGGGGTCAGTGAAGGGTCGATGCTTCAGAGTTGGAGGTTGTTAGTGAAGCATGTATCGACATTTGTGCCGTTTAGTTTGAGTCAAATCGTCGATTCTTCAAGCGTCTCTGGTTAAAAGGGTGGTTTAAGGAGTCAATGTGCTGTAATGGATCTGCTCTCAGTTTTTGGGTTAGTGTTTGAAGGGAGAGAGGCTGTGAAACTGCAGACGGGGCGTGGATCAGACATTGGAACAGGCAGCAGAGCAGTGGGTCTGCAGACTGTGGCGTAGCAGTGACAGGTGGAGAGGCAGAGCAGGGTGGGGTTCAGGAGGTGGTATGACTGCAGAGAGGATGGAGTGTGTCTGTAGGCCATGGCTGTAAAGACAGGACATGCCTGTGATGCTTTGTGTGAGTGGAGTTTTCATCACTTTGACGTGTCGCCAAGATTTGTTTTCAGTTTTTCCTACAGTCATTGTGCAGCATTAGTTACGTTAGTTAAGTTCTTTCCAGTAAGCTGATTATTTTACTTTGTAAAACTGACACACAACCAGAATCCAGTGATTCTAAGATCCAGTAACTCTGGAGGCAAACTCTAAAATATTATTTTTATTCAAGTTTGAAATTTCCACCCTAAATACTATCTGTAAGAGGGTCTGACAAACACAGCATCTTCCAACATTTTAGTCTTTCTGCTCATATTTGATGGACACATGAAGCAAAGGTCCAGACATTGAGTTATTTAGGATTCTGTCCTGAAGCGCTGCTTCTACCTGCAGCAGTATTAAAGGTACTGTAGAATCTTGGGCTCATTGTGTTGCTCCGATTTAATGAATCGCTCACTAGTGCAGCTGACAAGGTTTTATTGTAAGCCAGGAGAAACCAAGAGGATAACAATAGGTCATGTCCACTGTTGTGGGGTGTCAGAAGAAAACCAAGTCTGTTACTGGTCACAGCATGACTCAGTCTGCACATGATCACACACCACTGGTCCAGTTACCTCAACAGGCTCTGTAATAAATATGTTTTCTGGACAAATGTGAATATCAGAAACATATCAACTGAATATATTTATATCAGAGGGGGTGACATCTGAGGAAATATGGTGACATACATCCATTATATCTGAGTCCGTCTCTTTACAGAATGTACAGATGTATGAATCTGTCTATCGATAAAGGTAATCAGCCTGTATGTTGGCAGCGATCTCTGCCTCCCACTTGTCTCCATTGTTGAGCAGCTTCTCCTTGTTGTAGAGCAGCTCTTCGTGGGTTTCAGTGGAAAACTCAAAGTTGGGACCCTGAAGAATGAATGAAGGAGGAGAAAGGAATTTAGAGAAAACCGATGGATCAGAAAACAAATTTGTGTAATAATAAATAAACTGTGTTGTTTTTAGGATTTACGTTTATTCACTGTTATGACATTGTTATGACACCCAATTTAATTCTCTAATAAACTACAGGTTGGTGGGTTTTCTTTTTGCTTAATGGGGTTTGGGTTGAGTCCACCCCTGCAGCTGACAACAGATCACGCTGCAGTATGGAAGTGGGCATCAGGCTACAAAAGATGAAACACAGACACACCTCTACAATAGCATCTACTGGACAAGCCTCCTGACAGAAGCCACAGTAGATGCACTTGGTCATGTCGATGTCGTAGCGAGTTGTTCTCCTGCTGCCGTCAGAGCGAGTCTCCGCTTCAATGGTGATAGCCTGCACACATATGTATGGGACAGATTCATTATAAATGTCTGCCTCATTTACTCGTTATTCATCCCCACACTTTAACAAAGCTTTATATGTATATGAAAAGTATGTTAAAAGTTGTGTGTTTGCGTGCTGACCTGGGCAGGGCAAATTGCTTCACACAACTTGCAGGCGATACAGCGCTCCTCCCCTGAGGGATACCTGGTGTAACAGCAAGGAAGCAGTTGGTCAGTTTGTTGTAAAATGCTGAATTCTTCAGTGTAAGATCATGGATTATAGCTGCTGTGCATAAACAATCTTTTGGAAAGAGTCACTGAACAGTGAAATCTGTGGAGTGAATGTTCAGTGAGATCCCCACCTGCGCAGGGCGTGTTCTCCTCTGAAACGAGGAGACAGAGGTCCCTTCTCAAACGGATAGTTGATGGTGGCCGGCTCTCTGAACAGGTAGCTCATCGTCATGCCCAGACCTGGAACCACACCACAGTCATGATAACAGCAGCTCAGGAAGATGGGTCTGACCAATCTGTATAGTTTATAGTAGTTATTGTTTCTTTATAAGCCGTTTTAGACAACATTTATATACAGTTTTTTCTGTAAATGTCACATCCAATGTCAATTACAATGTTTATAAGCACACAATGCATAGAAGCTAGTTATCGATATAATATCAATATAAGTCTTTGCTGCCTCCATAAACAGTGTGTCATTTAATGCTAGTTAGATAATAACTGAAAACCTGAGACAATTCATCACACTGTATGACTGACTTTCTATTCATTTGAGAATGAGCAACAGATTTATTTAGAAGACTTTCAAAAAAGTGCTTTAATTCTTCCACATGCAAAATGAACCATGAGAACCAATTTAACGTGTTACAGATAAACAGTAACTTTAGGAACTAAACGAAGGCTGACCTCTGAAGAGTTCTGTCCAGAGCAACGTCTGTGCAGCTCGATCTGTGATGGACTTCATGTCTGTCGGGAGCTCCTGGGCGTTCACATACTCTGCAATAATACACAACCACAGCCACACAAAGTGGCAGCATTAGCTGACTGACAATTGACAGCAGTTACCAGTTTGTGAGGAACACGGCCTGTTTGCTGTATAAAGACCAATAAGGCAATAAATAGTAAATCACTCTACTGAGGAGATAGAGCAGTGCCTCAAGGTGACTGGGTGGTACTGGTTTTAAAATGAGAATGTTAGTTATCTTACTGGCCTCTGAGCCGGGTGTTGTTGTGGTACTTACTGAATCCCTCCCTTTGTGCAGAGACGCTGATGGACCTCACTATATTCTGTCTGGCCACAAAAGTGCCTAAAATTAAAAACACAATATTAGAATGGATAAGTCTATCAGGCGTCTGCTTGCCTCCTGCTGACAGCAGAAAACGTAACCACAAAGTCATGCAGCTCGATTGTTGGTAACGGCTGGATTGAAATCAGCACCGGCAAGTCTCACCTGGCCTCGACACAGAGTACAGTAAACGGAACGTTGCGGCCATCACGTGATTGAAACTGAAAACACACAAACAATAACAATAAGAAGGACCTAAAACAATGTCTGTTCCATGTTAATATGTACAATATTTAACTGCCTAAAGCGGTTTAGCATAAAGGGGTTGCATTAAAGCAGGTTTGGAAGTTAAGTGGGGTAGAATATGATATAACGTGGGCCAAGACCAGTGTAAACACAACTCCAACGTTTGTTACTATGGGGTCAGTGGCACTGCTCAAAGCAAAGTCACAGACTCAGGAATCACTGAAAGCCCAATTTAAAACGCTTCAGGCGACAGCAGCTGGAGCCACGTCTGGCGCGCGGTAGTGTAACGTCACCCTGAGCGTCTTTAACAGAAGATGGTGGTCCGGGTTACACAAACACCAATAGCCCTTGTTCTAAACAGTTGACATTGGCTTTACTGGAGCTGCTCCTTCCATTGCTAAAATAAGCTATGCTAAGCTAGCGCTGCTGAGCTGCGCCGCACACCGTCAAGGACTTTGGTGCAAAGGGTCGATGAGGAACAAAAGCTTAATTCCAGTTCATGCCAAGTCAAAAATGAATAATAATAAATTAATATTTGGAGTGAAAGGAAGAGGCTCTGTTAGACATTGTTACATGTTGGTAAATGTTAACTCACCGAAATGTCGCTATTTGGCCTTCTGAACCAGAACAGCGGACGCTTTACGGAACGGACCGTGCGTGCACCGGAAGTCACATAACGTGATGACGTAAATGTGCTTTTTTACAGAATCTGCTTCTTCTTTTTCTTGTTTAATAGCAACTTGCAGTCTGTAAGTTGTGCACTACTGCCACCCACTAAGCTTTTCTACGACGTTGCTACATATTGTCTGTTTATTGGGGTAAAAAACTATATTGTCCACTCGTCTCCTTAAGAAAACAAAAACGTACCCTTTTTATTTTAACTTAACTGAATTCTTAATCTCTGCCTTGCCATATCTAATATTAACGTCAACGCTTTCTTTTCCCGGAGCTTCCTTCGAAAATTGCTCAGCAGCATCATTACCCTCCACTTTATGAGCAGGTACCAAAATACGTCTAACACCTCTATACTGTAACTATGTCTTGCCTTGAAGTTGATACTATATTTTTGATACTAATTAAGGAGCTACTTGAGTCTGACACTGACACAAAACTATTTTGCCGCCTATTGTTCCATATAAACTTTAATATAATAACTACTACTACTACTTTAACCCTCTATACCCTTTTCACAGAGTTACTGCCGTGTCAGTAATATATTATATGTATCACAATGTGTGCTCTAACCTACTTTCAACAATTATTATGTAATATTATATAGATATTTTAGACATGATTCAGATTTAACCATATATGACCTACAGTTTTACTGAACTGAGTAGAAACCAGAGATGGACTAAGCTTTCTCCTCACATTTTTAGCACAGTCAGGTCACCATATATTTCAAAACAGTTACCAGTCATCAAAAGACCCTACACGTATACAGTTAAGTGTTTTAAAAACAGCGAAAAATTGAAGACAGCTGATAGTAAGTAATAGTAGTAATTAGTAATTTTATGACTGACTGTACGTCAGTCCCAGCACAAGCATCTAGCACATGTCACATGGTGGATACAGACAGACTGATGATCGATGAATGTGTACAGGACTGCATACAGCAGACGGGTTAACCCAGGACAGGTCCCCTGCCCATCACAGAGACGCTTACAAACACCTACGGACGGTTTAGACGCTCCAGTCAACCTGACTGCATGTTGGACTGTGGGAAGAAACTGGAGGAAGCCCACACAGACACGGTGCCCATTGGGTAGAAGTATTTATGTCTGTGTCAGCAAGAGGTAATTGTTATTGTCTGCTCATCCTGTGTTAGCAGAAATAAAGACATTTTGACAACGAGCCAGCGAAAAGTGTCCTAGATTTTAAGAAATAATGCAAACGGTGTAAAAGATCCACAAGTCAACATCACAATTAAAGGCTTTTATGATAATGATGCCCAACAGCACACCGCTCACACACGCACGCACGCACGCACGCACACACACACACATACAGCACATGCGTCATTTTAGTTAAGTTTAATTAAGTTTAATGGAGCATGTGAGTTTTAATTGAGAGGGATTTTGATGACTCTTCCTTACGAAGAGTCTCCACTGTCTGTCTCCACTACAGACAGCGTCAGGTCGGAGGCAGCAGCTTACAATAAAAGTAAGTTAATACTTTTCTTGATATGATATGATATGATATGATATATGTTTACACAGAGTCTATTATGGTTGTTGTTGTTTGAAATAGTTCAGATGTTGATTTGAAATCCAACTTGACCCAAAAGCTGAGGCGGGTGGCTGAGCAGCTCCATTCTGGACGCAGTCTGTCTTCCTCCACACAGGCTGTTCCTCCACTCCTCTACTGTGCTTTGTGTTGTCTCAGTGACTGAGTGGTTTAACGGGACCGTGTCCAAGGACAGACTGTGGTCGGGGGCGGAGAAGTGGCTGGTGGTGGCAGTGCTGGGACTGGAGATGGTTATAGGAGTTGCAGGAAACAGTTTGGTTCTGCTGGTCAAAGCCAAGGTGAGTTAAGGCTGTTAATGTAAGTGTGTGAAGACAGTAGTCTCTCGCTTCTGTGTGACTCTCTCTTTTTTACCAGTGCAGGGGTTGTTTCCGCTGTCAGTACTGGCTTCCTTTCATCAGTCTCACCATGTCAGACTTAGGTAAACCTACCACCTCTGCTGCATTACTAATTTGAACGTCCCATCATTTCACTTTATTGCTGTAACACAATTATCCCAGTGTTTGACATCACACTTTGTTGCGAAGGCTGCACCCTCCTAATCATCTCCAGCTCCCTGGTTGCCATAGTGACAGGGGGTCAGATGTCACCGTGGTGCGAGGTCGTCAGTCTGCTGAAATTCGCCTTCATCACTTCGTCCATCGGGAGCATAGGTAGCACAGCTCACGCTCCAACATACAAGACCTGGTGCTGACAATCAGTTTCATGATGACGTCAACACGCTGTTGGTTCAGTGGTTCAGTCCTAGGCTTCATGCTGAGGTGTCCTTAATCACCAGCCATTCAAACTCTAGATCACAGGAATAGTTCTGGGAATTATTGTTATTCACCAAATTAAATATGGGAAATAAATGAAACCAGAGCAGAGACTGGCTACACTGCGCCTTGAAAACAGCAACCAATGTTATTTTTAAAATTATTAGCTAATGTAAATTCTAAAATTCACCGTATCACACAGAAAAAAGAAATAATGAGTTTTATTCCATTCGTATTACATTTTTTACCAAGTGAAGTTTTGTCTCCCCTCCAGCTGTTCTCTGCCTGCAGCGCTTCATTGGAAGGGCCTCCACAGAAAGGCCCTGTTTTGTTGCCATGGTGATAGCTTGCTCAGCTTCCTGGGTGATGGGGCTGGTGTTTGGGAGCGTCCCTGTCATCTACAGCTGGATCAGGTGATGTGAGCTCCGTGCATTGTTTTTGGTTTTAACAACCACTGACAGAACAAACTAAAACTCCACCATGACACGCTCCCTGACATTCTGATTGTAATTAGCCCCAGGTTCACTTAGATAGTTAGCACGCTAACATTTTGGTGATCCTATTATGAGTCTTTTCTATCATGTATCATTTGGCATTGTATGTTTGCGATCATGTCCTGCCCTGCTGAACTAGAACCGCTGGTTCTCCTCCAGGTACGACCCGGCAGAGATGCTGTGTGCGGTGTTCTGGGAGAGCAGCTACTCAGACATGCTGGTCTACATCCTCTGTGCCTTCTCCATCTGCATCTTCCTGCCCTTCCTCCTCATCGTCTTCTGCTCTGTGCTCAGATCCAGCAGTTTAAACGACAGGTACCCAACTTTAACATCTGTAGCCAGACTTAGGTGAGCAGTCGTTTGAAGGGGACTGTGCCGTTTCACTGGTTGCAGTGAGGACAGCGATGATGAAGCCGACCTGTCTGCTGTCACTCCATTGCTGGTGGCCTCCTACCTGGTCTGCTACTCTCCCTTTGCTGTGGCTGAGGTGACACAATGCTGACGCATCACACGCACTGTGACTATGACTCTACCTCAGGTGTCTGTCTCTCCCTCTCCATCCACCGATCAGCTGATTCTACTGGGCAGGCTGGACCTGTCTCAGGCGCCCAGCTGGTTAAGGACGCTGTCATCGGTGATGTCGTACCTGGACTGTGCTGTGAACCCTCTGATCTACTGCTCACACAAGGCCTTCAGGGAGGCGGGGCTGGCCCTGCTGTGGACCAGCAGCGAAGCGCCATCGGAGCCGGTGCTCACTGCTGTGACTCCACGGGACGTGAACCTGAGGCACAGAACCGACAGTAACGCCACACCATGACTTCTGTTTGCTGTAAAATGTTTTCCACCTAAAATCTTCCCGTAAAGTGTCACAACAAAACATTTCTTTTCATTTCATGTTAACACTTCACTTTTAGGTGGAATGATTATGAGTTAATTAGCTTGAAGCTAGTCAACTAAACAGTACAGTATGCAGTGTAAAAGTCCAGGTTAGTTAAAACATCGTGAAGGCAGCATCATAGAAGTGATCACAGTCTGTGGAGCCCTGGTGGAGAAGACATCACGTCACCAACACAGAGTCAGGTCTGATGGTGCCTCCAGTGTAAGAAGGGCATCTTTATGACTAGAACAGTTAAAGTCCTACCAACTAGGTTCTATTGTTGAACGGGTAATAACCATGATAATAATCAAGAGGTAAAAATAGGTGTAAAAGTTCATACAAATGATAAGTACAACAAAGAAAGTGTGACTGATTTCATAATTTGTGTTTAATATATTAATAACGTTTGTGATTCATGAACACTCAACGTAAGTTCGAAATCCTGAATAAACAGCGTCTTAATAGAGTGCGCTCCACATGTCCAGTGAGTGGACGGGTTGGTCCCACGGTGAGCATCCCTGGTTCCGACAGGTTCCTTCTAATCTCACTGGCGCCTCCTCCGGCTGCTCTGTCCCAGCGCCGTCAGGAAGCAGAAGCTGAAGTGAAACTGCAGCACGTCGCACACTTTGGACCAGAAGTGTCCGCTGAAGCGCTGGAACAGCGGCCACGCAGCGAGCCAGTGGTCCAGCAGCTTCAGGACCACGAAGCCGGCGCACGACAGCGCCGCCAGCGCGAGATGCGTCCGCGTGCGAGCGTCTCCGCGCGTCGCATGCACGCGCACAGCTTCATAAAGCGCGAGGGCGACGTGACAGCCCAGCGCCAGCTCGAAGCCGCGCTCGTGCACCAGCGCCAGGCCGTAGCTGAGGAGAGAACAAAGTTCGAGCGCCGCCGCATGTGACGCGCGCCACTTCGCCGGGCCGCGCTCTATAAAACGGATCCATATCGGAACCCACGCGAAGATGGGCAAAGTGACCCACTGGTCGAGCACGGCGGGTGCGCGCCGCAGCAGCGCCAACCGCGTCCACTGCACAGGGGCATAAAACATAGCCATGAACGCAAAGACGTGTCTCATATAAGTTTCCTGTTCTGTTTCCGCGCCGCTTCCGCGCCACCGCAGCCAGTAAAGCCCCACGCAGACGTAGGCCAAGTTGACCAGACAGTTACATGGCATAGCCAGGACGGCGGGCAGGCGCTCCACGCGCCTCTCCGCGTAGTGCTCATACGAGAAGTCCACCGCCACCGAGTCAAACAGGTTTGTGTTCGCCAAGGCGACGCAAAGCGCGAAAGGCAGGGTCACGTGCAACACAGCCGCCTTCATGAGTCTTTGCGCAGCTACTCCAACCCTGGCTCTACTTTCCTCCCAGGTGTTGTCTTCCGGGTTCTGAACCACGTGTGGAGAATCTGGGCTGTGATTGGCTGCCGTGATGCTGCCCCGCCTCCTCACATCTGCATGTGTGGACCCCACAGGAAACAACTGTTACCGTCTTATATTTTGTTGCTGACAGATGTGTGTAGCGTAAACTCCTGAACAGAAATCACGTCGAAAGTTGCAGATAATTGTTCTCCTAATGCACATTATCAGAAATTCTACCAGGCCCCTGGTAGAACAACAAACAAACATTGTGCTTGGCTTGATAGGAGGTCATTGTTGGAAACCTGTTGTGTGTCTTGAAACATGATGACTGGGAAGGTTGACAGTATGAAAAGAATGTGAACCACGAGGAAGCCTGGTGTTGAAATCAGATTTCATACACTGAAATTAAGAAATTACAAACAGGAAGTTTTAAATAAAGTTAGCGTTTAGTAGTTAATGATCTTCCCTCTGTGATCATACGCACTGTCGGGTTTTCAGCAGCGCTTTGATCTATTCTTAAGGTGATTTTGTTGCTGATTTTGCAGATGAGTTTTTTTAGTCACTGACACCGAGCAGCTGCTCATAGGAGGACACACGCTATATATTCACATGTATGTGCTCTGCAACATTAGACTCACTCTTAATATGACAAAGTGACAGAACCACAAAAAGTCCAGGAGGCAGAACTGGTTTTGTCAGTTAATGATGCATGACTCCATCCAGAACACGAGGAAATGTTATAACCAATGGAAGAAGGAGGAGGAAACATAAGCTGCGACATACAAGAGATGCCGATGTTGACAGACTGTAGGGACAGAGACAAAGAACAGTGGTGAGAGTGGAGAGAGGCAACAGGTAAGAGACTAAATCTAAGTAAGAGACTATGAAGCATTTACATAGTAGTTCTTATCTTATTCTACATTCGTTCTGTGATCGAGTCAGACTCAATTACTTTACAAGTTCTCTACTGTGACAGATCTGAGCAGGACAATCTGAGTCAGTCTAAGCTGCTGAAGACACAAATATGCTAATGAGGACCAGTGTTGACGTAGATGAAATAATACAAAACACAGGCTGACAATCAAATGTGCACAGCAAATTCCTTTCATGTTTCAGCACTGGGTGACGGTCACTGAACCATTATGGTCTGGCTGAGGACAAACAATCTAACAGCAGTACCAGCTTCATTAAACCAAAGCAAAGTGCTTTTCTTTCCTGAACCCAGGACTCCAACACGGGTCTGCTCCTCATCCTCTCACCCGACCGACTCCCTGTTTTCAGGTAAGAATGCGGCGCTGCCCTTTAAATAACCCTGATATGAGACTCAGACTGACGGCAGGTCCATACGACCTCCTCCCTCCTTGTGCTGCAGGTCACAGACACTAAATGGACGCGTTTAGTCCCGTGTCCTCACCCCCGCCGCGCCCGCGCTCCTTGGATTCTGGCGTTGACGTGCTGGTGGAGATCAACTCTGACGACTTTCAGCCCAGCTCAGAAGAAGAAGAGACAAGAGACGACAAACAGAACCTTTCAAGGCACAGAAGCAGCCCGGAGCTAAAAGGGAACGTGTCCAATGAGCTCTCTGATCCAGACGCTACTGAGGAACTGAAGGTCTGCCCCTCGTCCGTCACTCCTGAAGCAGACGCTGGGTCCACGCTGGACGTTCCTCCCCCACTGCCCCCCAAGTTCTACAAGAAGACACGTACATGTGAGGAAACGACCAACCAAGGCACCGCCTTGAAAGCATTAACAGAGGAGGAAGAGTCGCTGAACTCATACCAGAGGCCGTCTCTGGCAGGCAGAGTCAAAGGCTTCAATCAAAGCTCAGATGGGGAAATACCTGAACATGACACGCTTGGAACTGTGCCAGAACCACAATCAGAACCGTCACTGCCGGCAAAACCACCGAAAAAACCTCCGCGGATCCACATCCCCGGCCGGCAGAAGACATGCAAGCAGGACGCAGTGAAGGGAGAATCTGAAAAGAGGAGTCCAGTTCTGCCCAAACCGAAGCCTCGGAAACAAAACCCGGTTCGGAGGGAGGAGGAGGTGAAGGTCACTGACCGGCCGAAACAGCAAGACCAGTTGGACACCAGAACAACTGGACTTGATGTAGAAGGACCAGAGGGAGCAGCTGAGCTAGAAATGACCCCCCAACAAGAGGAAATGCTCAGTGAGGCGGCGCAGGACGAAGCAGACGGACGGTCCAGCCCCGGTCCCGGTCCAGTCCATGTGAGTCTGCGTATCAGTCCCTGAGAATCAAACAGAGTCAGTGCAGCAACCAGACATCTGTCATGTGATTGTCCACAGGGAACGGAGGAGCCGAGTGTGGACGCACAGGAACCTGGAGAGACAGAGGTGGAGAGACGGCAGAAGCAAACACAGAAGGCCCGACTCCGCCTGAAACAGCTGGCCAAGAACATCGCCAGTAAGTTCAAGGAGATGAGGGAAGAGAGGAGAAGGAACAAAGCAGAGGGAGCAGATCCGGCTGCAGTGACACAGGTACTGACCCACAGACACTTCCACTAACTAACCAACTGGATCAAACATGAACATGGAACATATTGAACTAACTGACTCAGAAGAGAGTGAGAGCGAAGAGATGAACCAACAGACGTCTGAGACGATTCTTTGAATCCTGAACATCATCTGAGACAGGAAACAGAAACCAGACCACAAATGTCCGTAACAAACAAGGATTTGCCTCCATCTGTTTGTTAGTCACAGCCGGAAACAGCTGCTGAGGTCACGATCAGCTGTCACGAACCCGTAACCTTTCTCCTTTTAAATGTATGTGATGCAGGAGGAGACTGAGGCCCGAGAGGGAGGAGGGGGGAAGGAGGAGGAGGAGGAGCGGAAGGATGCAATCACAGAGATGCCCACGATAACGAGCAGGTTCAAGAACAGACAGGAGGCCTCCGAAAGGTCCGGATCAGAACAGAGCGGCTCCTCTCACCGTTCGTCATGTCGTAGCAGACTCAGAGTTCAAAGAGACAGACCCTCATCTGTCTGTCAAACTGCTGGGCCTTTCCTGCTCCCTCTTGCTTCTCGTCCTCTTCGTCTTCCTCTTCCTCTTCTGACACCACTCTCTCTGCATCTTGGTTTATTTCCTGACACATACTGTACATGTTTTTGTGTGTGCTGCTGGCATCTGCTCTGACTCGTGGAGCCTCATTCACTCATCACACCTCAACTGAGTCACTAACATAGGATGGATGGAGGACAGAGCTCCATCTGTCCCTTTAACAGATGAAACCCCTGTATTTGACTTGAATCCTGCTGACGGCTCTGTTTGCCTTTCCTTCTTCACAGTCCCTTTGGCTCCTTCAAAGTGTACAGTCACACGGCGCTGTATGGGGACCTGCTGTCAGATGACGCGTGGTCCCGCCTCCTGAGCCTTGAGCAGAGCTCACCTGAATCCTCTGAGCCCCCGACACGGCTCAGTGGCAGTCTGCCCAGTGGCGCCGCCCCCGAGGTCGTCCTCGGGGCCCAGATGTGCCCAGATGTGCCCAGTGTCGACTCTGTGGCTCCAGAGGAGGGGTCTCTCTATGAGGATGTTGAGATCTCAGGCTTCAACCCGAAGGAGACGAGCAGCGCGGCCTCCTCACACTCACCGGAGGAGAACAGTGATCCGAGTAAGTGAGACCAGAGATCATCCTGGTTCTGACCGACTTTTAGAGCCGCTTTGTGAAATGTTACAGGTCTGATCATATTTAACGTCTGATTGATCACATCAGGCCTCGAGACCAACAGCATTTATGAGACAGTGGAGCTGAAGCAGCCGCTGCAGTGCAAAGACTACTTCACTACAGTTAAGGTAGATGTTGATTATCTGCTGAGTTTGGACTGAACACCATGACAGACAGGCTCGTTCTCACACTGGTCGTCCTCCAGCCCCACGTACGCCTGGACAGCTCCATTCAGAAATACCTCATCAAGCTGAACAAGAAGAGGAAGCACAAACGCAAAAGGCATCGGACCAAGTGGCACCATCGCACAAGTACGGCTCAGTATCATGTCAGCGCTGTGTGGTTTAATGTCTGCGTGGTCCAATGTCTGCGTGGTTTGATGTCTGCGTGGTTTGATGTCTGCGTGGTTTGATGTCTGCGTGGTTTGATGTCTGCGTGGTTTGATGTCTGCGTGGTTTGATGTCTGCGTGCATGAGTGACCGAGTCCTTGTTTTGACCAGACGCAGTCAGCTCCAACACGTCTCTGCAGATCTTCTCCTCCTCTGTCTTCTACCGCGTCGCAACTGCGGGTGGAGACGAGGAGCAGGTCCACACAGAACCGGTACCAGCTCCACCAGTGCACACGTCTGGGTCCTGGGTGTCAGGCTCCTCGAATGAGACGCTAAACTCAACCTAAACACTAATATTACTTTAAATACTGATATTACGTTAAATACTTATACTACTTTAAATACCAATATACTTTAAATATAATATACTAAAACTACTATACTAATACTATGTTAAATACTTATGCTAATTTAAATACTAATACTACATTAAATACTAATATGTTAAATACTAATACTATGTTAAATATTTATAATACTTTAAATACTAATATTACTTTAAATACTAATACTACATTAAATAATAATACGTTAAATACTAATATGTTAAATACTTATACGACTTTAAATACTAATATTACTTTAAAAACTAATACTATGTTAAATACTTATACTACTTTGAATACTAATATTGCTTTAAATACTAATACTATGTTAAATACTACTACTACTACTACATGTGCTATGCTGTTAGCACATTTTTAATGGTATGCTGACGTTTATTATGTCAGTCTGCAGGACAGTGAATGTGAGACCAGGCGAGAAATGAACCACAGCTGAACGAGGACAGAGGAAAGAAGAGGATGCTGTTTGACATAAACAGTGACTGGTACTACGGAGCCTCAGCAGATGGACATAGACTTTAAAAGTAGTTTTACTTTTGCTCCTTTGTGTGTTTAGTTTTTGTAAAGCCACTAATTTAAATGTTTTTGAAGCAGTCGCTATCACAATAAAAGCTGTCGTTTTTATCCTGGCTAAAGAAGCTGCCATTAAAGCAGAGAACAAACCACGTGTCAACTATCACCTTTTTATGTGCTGGTTTTCCAAAACCCACATTTCTTGTTATAAATACAGAATATTTACCTAAAAAACCTGCCAATGCGTGTTTAAAATCTACAGTGTATTACATAGAAAACTCCATCAGCTACAGCCACACGACAGAGAAGCTGCATCATTGTGAGGCACAGGACATTCAGGAGAGACTGCATCAAGATTCACCGCAGAGCTGAAGCAAATAGAAAGGCTCTGTCCACATCCACCTATCTCTCCTCCTATCTTCTATCTCCTCTTGGTTCCTCCAAAGCCTGTGGGTGAGACAGATCAGTGATGAAGCCGTAGCTGTGGCTCGCTTGCTGCAGTTTCAGGTGTTAGCCACCGTTAGCCGTTAGCTAACACACTGACCTACCTGAAGCCGTGCGCGTCCCAGAGGAGGAGGAGCCGGTTGCAGGAGGAGGTGTGCTGCTGCTGAAGTGGGAGTAGTTGTAGTTGTGGGGTTGGTTTCTGAAAAGCAAACGCACAAAAGAGCTGATGACTCAGAGCAGGAAGAGGAGGAGGCGATGACGCAGGAGGACACAAACGTTCCCTCTTCTCACCTCTGGCGGCCCAGCAGATATCCCAGCAGCCCTCCCGTCCCCATGCCGGTCCAGAAGCCTCCCCCAGTGCCGGGAGCCGCTCGGCCTGCTGGGTACTGGTGTCCATACTGCTGTCCGTACTGCTGTCCATGAGTGTAGTCACTATGGAAACCGTAGCCTGGGTGGGAACCGAACTGACCTAAGCAGAGAGAAGACGGGCCGGGTTGAGTGACTGCTGATCTGTGTGGATGTGGTGGGAGAAAATGAGAGAAGTGTGACCTGTGAAGTCGGGTTTGAATCCTGGCGGCGGTGGCCCTGCAGACGGGCCAGGGTGCTGACCTCCGGGGTACCCGGCCTGTCCTCCATCCTGCCCCCACTGGGTCATGTTCCCACTGAGAAACAGCTTGTAGACCCCATAGGCTAACAGTAGGAGCACAACGACCAGCAACAGGCCCCCTGAGTCCTCGCCGCCGGCAGAGAACGAACTCTGCTGCTGCTGCCTGCTCCCAGAGAAGCCATTAAAGAAACTGGAGGCGAATCCTCCCAGCCCTGACACACACACACATACACACACAGACAGAAGCCAGCACATGTGAGGTATGTAGTCCGAGCGAAGACGGACCCTCGTCAGCCTGAAATAAAAACCCACCTCCAAAGCCCTTGGAACCAGCATGGGAGCTCCTCCGGCCCTCGGCAGTCAGCTCCAGCGTGTACTCCAGCCCACAGGAGCCCTTCAGCACGTAGGGGTCTGCAGAGTGGCTGTAGCCTTCACAGCTCACCTCCACGCGCCCGAAGCGGAAGGCGTTGTCCATGTCAGTCTTACACTCCCACTGTGAGCAGCAGGGACGGGAGAAGCATCGTTGGCAAATGATTAACTGACTCCAAATATATTTTAACAGAACCGCGATCCAGCTGATCTGAAAACAGCTAATCTGATGCCTCGTGTGCATCTGATTGTATCTACTAAAACATGATACGCGCCTCAGACAGCTTCATAAAGTGATTTTAAGCGACGCAGCAGTCACTAGTGAACCCCGAGTAAACATTTGGAGGAGCGCTGCTGTCTGCTGTCACCTGG
Source organism: Betta splendens (assembly GCF_900634795.4). Taxonomy (NCBI): domain Eukaryota; kingdom Metazoa; phylum Chordata; class Actinopteri; order Anabantiformes; family Osphronemidae; genus Betta; species Betta splendens. The sequence continues at coordinate 17,394,166 of NC_040881.3, forward strand.
ACGTCGACGCCGTCCCAGCCCTTGTTTTGACACTGGACCACATCTGGGACGAAGGAGCTGCAGCCGGCGGAGCCTCCCACGCACTGGAGCTGCAGCACGGGGCTGCTGCGCCTGCCGGTGGTGTAGTGGCCCTTATAGAGGGTTAACACCTGCACGTCCCGCAGCAGAACCGCCCCTGGTGAAAAGAGCACACAGTCCATGAGTGGCGGTCCACTATCTGGCAACCCGCGTGTCGGTTGACAACATGGCAACCCGCGTGTTCAGCCTGAAAACTGTTTTTCGTTTTATATAATGCGTAATTACTATTTACTATTATTATGACCAGAGCCGCCACAGCGCAGCGGGGCGTCACGCTAAGACACTAGATGCGGAAGATTCACAGCTACACGAGAGCTCAGCTATAGGGCGACGGATCCACGTTCCGAAAATCGTGAGCAAAGCTGGACCCACCTTCATCCCAGCTCTGGACCCGTCCCACCAACACAGCGACCAACACGGCGGCTACACAGCGCTCCATGTCTGTTCTGGGGCCGCTTTCTCTCGAACGCCCGACGAGCTTCTCAACGTTTCACCTGACGACAGCGGGCAGTTCTCGAAGGACCGCTGCGACGAGTGAACGTGACGTCGATGACGTGACAGACGAAGGCAGCCGAAACCGCGCACCGGAAATGTTTGACAGACACCAACAGGTTCTGCTGTCAGATGTCAGCTGATCGGCGCCGCTGCATAGGATACGACTTTATTAATCCCACAATTGGGAAATTCATGTGTTTACGGCAGCAGCATCACGGACAAGAAGAAAACCAACAGGTGTTAACCTGAGGATGTTAATGCTTTTCACTTCCGCCACGTCCGATAGTTAATGACTTTAAACCCTAGCTAAACTCCGGTGGCGGTACCGGAACCTCATGCTCGTCGTAACGGTGCGCGGAGAATCTCCAGGACCAAAACAATAGGAAAACTTCCTGGTTACGTCACGTTGTTTACTGACGTTAACCAATGCGGAACGTGCACGACGGCACCGACACTGTCAGAGATGTAGTTATAAATTTACATGATGTAAATACATGTAATGAATAAGTCGGTCTGTCTTGTCGTTCAGTTTATGAACAGAGGGTTGTTGACTTTAGTTATCAACTCCTGTATATCATTGTCATTTATGCATCCATGGCCTAGGGTTCGATTCCAGCGTCATTCAGGTGTTTCCGTGGAGTTCGGTTGTTTTCCTGTGTCTGTTTCGATTCATCATCATCTTCTTCTTAGTAATGTTATATGCACAAATCAAACTTTAAAGATGACAGTAAGCATAGTAAAAATCTGGTCTTTTATTTCCTCTATCACCCACCATTCATCCCATATTAAATCTCTGTTATAAGTTAAGATATTTACACCATTCATGGCCCTTCACAAAATTCATCATGATTGTGTTTAGAAAGAAATGTATTTACATTGTACAAAATGTTGCATACATGATCGTCCATAACCAAACCCCTCCCGCTCACATATTCTTCATTTGTCGTTCACCCTCCCACCCACAGCCCAGACAGGGAGCTACAAAGTCACAGTCGATTGGTCAGCTACCGAGTTCCCTCACGCTGTCAGTAAGGCAGGCTTTTCACTTCCTGTCAGTCATGTCACACAGTGTCTCAGCAGAAATGAACAGACACGCAAACTAAAATCTAAGACACGAGTTCTTGCGTTCACACATGGCACAGTTAATCAGTGCTGGGTGAGGCTGAATGGGTAGTTTATTCAGACTCTGTGTAGTCAGTCATTCTGTGTATTCCTTCAACCAAAGCAACTTCCAGGAGTCCGGAGTGTTAAAATGATGTAAAAAGGTGGAGTATGTCAGTGTCCAACAAAAGGAGGAGTATGAAGGACACTCGTTCTCTCTGCTCAGACAAGTGTTCAGATGAGCTTGTGTGTTAAACAGCGGTTTTCCTACCACATCCTGTTCTGGATGGCTTTGAAAAGCCAACATGTGCTCTGACCTGCAGGTCCTATAGACATGGAGAATATTTCCTAAACAGACCAGGTGGTGATAATGTGGAGGCACATCTTAGGGTCAAACACGTCTCACCACCTGTTTGCTGACATCAACCTTGCAAGATGAACACAGCAGGACCTTACACGCACACAGTCTGAGGACAGATTAGAAGCTTGATAAAATCACGTTTGTCTAGAAGACTTGAAACAAACGAACAGAGCAGATGGACTTCATCCTCCTGGCAAAGCTCCCACCCAGCGAGACGTCAGAGGAAAACAGCCTCAATATGTACAATTACTCCCTCAGGTTCAACACATTAATGTACGATAGAGCTCCAGAAACAACAGAACTCTTTGCTGAGTGAACAGTTTGATGGAAAAGCCAACCGTTGATCAGTTTGAGTTGATCAATCAATGAAGTAGTTTAGAAAAGACCCAAAAAAAAAGAGCATGTCTTAAAGAAAGATTCGCCAGTTCAACATTAGTCAGTCAGTAGGAGTGTTCATATGGACGATGAGCCGTGAACCGTGGTTCCTCCACCGTCGCCTCACAGCGGTCACTGGTGTCATTTGTCCAGAGTTTATACAGCCACGATGTTGTTCATCTCCCATTTCTGAGTAGTTTTACTGACATCACAGTCTGATATGAACACTTTGTGCAGCAGGTCTGAGCGGTCCAAACATTTCCCTGGTGAGATAACACACACAGCATTAGTGACAGAGCCCTAACTTCTGGAGGGGGTTTGGATCTGCAGTCAGGACAGGTCTGGTTCTGCACACAGCTTGTCAAACACAGGATGTCGTTCCTCTCACACAGTTGCAAGTCAGACATAGTAGCTGTAGTCTGTGTGGTGTGTTTCTACCACATTCGATGTTGTCTGTGTCTGCTTTTTATAGTCATGCCATTTGACAGCTGGGCTCCTCTATGGAGACTTCACTGTCTGGCAGGTTTGCGTGCAGCATTAACAGCTTAATTTGAAAACATGGTGCAGACAGTTACCTGTGGGCACATGAGTGAAGCGATGAAGATCCTGAATGCAGAGAAACAGGGAGAACGTTATCATCACACTATTACACTAAGCTGTTTTGTCTAGTCTGAGGTTTCTCACCTTGAAGTACTTCCACTCCGTGTGCTCATTCTGGTTACAGTGTGTGACGATGACTGCAGAGTTATCGCTCCCTCTGGTTAAGCACTGGTCGTACTGCATCAGCTGGTTGGCTTCATTGATGCGAAACAGCTACAAACACACACAGGCTCAATGAGGAGTTGGTGGAGACTTTCTTACCTTAGTTAAACTGATTAACTATGTCTCTGTTCATAGTGAAGACTCAGCATGTGCTGGACATCGCCTACTTACCTGGTTCCCGCCCATCCTGTGGCATGGCCCTATCTCCACATTTCCTCCATTGGTGTGTCCCATACTGTCAATGCAGTAACTGGTCTCAAAGCCACGGATCTACACACACACACAGAACACAAGACATAGGCTCAAGGTACAGTTTACACATAGCCACTCTGTAGACATGCTTTGTGCATGTGAGCTCACCTCTCCCCATTCCACATTTTTAGGAGGCAGGGGGTAGTGCATGGGGATGTCGTACGCTATCTCCTCCATGAACCATTTGAAGCTTTTGCATCGATGTTCCTCCCTAGCAGAAGGTGGAAGCAGCAAACAGTGAGCTAATAAGCCATTATTATTTGAGGTCAGCTGGCCCCAGCATTCACTGTATGACCAGGCTGTGGGTTTATGATGCATATGAATATATAATGGGATCATCTGCCAATGCATGATAGTTCTGTGGACAGATACAGTAATACTGTGCAGACATGTTAAGTGTGTTCTACCTGAAGCGTTTCAGCTCACTGATGTCTCCATAAGCTAACGTCAGCGTTTCAGGACGACTGGCATAAAAGTAGTCCTTGTAATCGTCCCACCACACCTCCACCACCCGGACATAGTTCTGGACATACACAAGTGTTAAACAAGCTGATGAGTCCTGGGTAATAGAAAGATCATTGGCCAGGAACATGTGGGTTAAGCACATTTATAACATTTTTAACATCACAGAGGACTGATTCTAAAGTCATGCGGTATAACATGGACCGTAGTTCGTCCTAAGTGCGATACACACTGGACCACATATGCAGACTGAGGTATTTTCTGTACATTATGTCATTTAACTAACATTCCAAAGCAACAAATAAGAAAATGCCTTGAAAAGAGCTAGATCATGGAGGAGGTCAGGTCTACCTTCAGAGTGGGTGAGGAGCCAACATGTGCAGGTGGAGGGTTGCCCTGCCATCCCTGAAGTCTGTAGATGTGACCAACCCGAGAGCAGGGTACGAAGAGCAGCTGACCCCCGCACTGCCAGATCTACACACACACACACACACACACACACACACACACACACACACACACACACACACACACACACACACACACACACACACACACACACACACACACACACACACACACACACACACACACACACACACACACACACACACACACACACACAAAATAGCACCATACAGCCTTATTCAGTGTCAGTGTGTGTAAATGATCAAGTCTCCACCTTGTAGGATATTTCAAAATTCTCTCCTCCCCATATTTGCAGTCCTGGATCATAAAGACCCAACTCAAAGAAGAACTCTCTCTCAATAGCAAAGAGACCACCTGCCATGGCTGGAGACCTGCAAAGGAAGCAGGAGGATGAGATATCATCATTCATCATTCAAAGACTGTGAGAGCACAAAGAAGACTGACAGATGCATGAACACAAGAAGAAATTAGTGAAAGCAAAACGATAAACACACACAAATGAAACTGTGAGTAGGGAAAGGTGGAGGTGATGATGCCCCAGATCGAAGCCAGTTCACACCAGAAGTTCCAGTACATGTACCAAAAGCTCCAGGCACTTTAGCTGTGTGTCACTGCCTTATAATGTTTCTGGAGTTCAACTGGACGTAAGAGAAAACACAGGTTCATACATACCCTCAAAAGGAAAAGGACACTGAAAAGAGTAAATCCCAAATCCCACTGTGGTGCAGAGCCAGAACAGAGACACGAGAGAACAGAGGCAGTGAGCTGACAGCAACAGTTCGGTTTAGTTTGTTAGTATGACTTAGAGTAGTCATATTACACATTACAGTGGACTAGCCTCTCTCCAGGTGGTCTCAATCAGAACATTGTATTAGAGTGTGTCTGACTCGTTGTTTGGTACCTATATGGCTCAGTAATAGTTTTTCTGAGTTTTTTCTCTCTCTGTCCCAGAGGAACTCTCTTCCAGAGCATGCTCCAGTCCCAGGCTCCTCTAGCAAAGCCGTCCTTGTCTCCTCCACCCTGGGGCTCCATGATAAACTTCTGGCCGTGGATGGAGTCGATCAGAGGCACTGTACACACCTTTCTGACATGGTGGTGGGGGTCATGCATACGAGATACAGGGAGGACAGGAAGGTGGCAAACACAGACAGAGCCAGGACAGACATGGGACAGGAGGAGGAGGGGATGGGAGACACAAACAGAACAGGGATGAGCGTTAGCATGCTGGCTGTGGAGTGTGCACTGGTACCGGTAGGGCTGAGTGGTATGTTTTCTCTTGGCCTTCTCTCTCTGACTAAGTGGTACCCTCTTCCAGAGCAGGCTCCAGTCCCACGCTCCCCTAGCCAGGCCGTCCTCATCTCCACCCTGCTGCGGCTCCATAGTGTACTCATTACCATCTATATAGTCTATCAGCGGGACCGTACATACTGTCCTACACACACACACAAACAAACACACACAAGCATTTGTCTGGGTTGTGTTGAGTTGGAAGCTATTCATTACAAGGTAGATACAACAAAGTGTGAACAGGATGTGAACCAAGTTAACATGATGCTCAAATATGCAGATTACAGCTGGGGCTCTATGAGACATGCAAAAATCCCTTTTCTGGGCATTCTGGTACATTTCTATGACTCTCTGGTTCATACTTTACTACGTCTATCCAACCACTCACAGAACCTGCTCCATCTGTCTGCCCCGACAAACACAGAATGCCTAAACTGTATTTCCGACCCTACAATTGGACAGAGTGGAGCTGCAGCATAGCTGTCTATCACATACAGCAACATGCTCCAGCAACACAGAGAGGTAAGCAGCTACTGCCGTGTTACAGGGTTCTGTGTGGGCTCAGGTCCTCTACAGTGTCACACTCTTCAGCTAGAACCATGAGGTCCATTCACCGCCCGGTGTTGTTTTGGCCATTAATGGGCTGTTAACGGGCCGTCAAGGCACTGTTAGATTTAGCCATGATGAAGGGATGCTGTATCCTGTGGCTTTTTGAAATTAAAAGTTAGACACATCAACCATCAAAGTACAATTTTAGCATTATTTAGTATAAAAAAAGCATGTGCATAAACCTTTAAATTATTTCTTTTACAAATAAATATCTGATTAGTCTAATATGTATTTTGTATTCAGCCCTTCACTCAAGTCCGAGGAACACAGCAGACAGTTTGCCTGGTACACTGATTCAGGCGCCTGGTTCAGCAGCACTGAAACGACATCGCAAACTACCTTCTGAAACTGTAAAGACAAAGGCACAACAGGAAACCTACCAAGACAATTAATCAGAGGCAGCCATGGTGAGTCTGCATTGATCCCACTACTCAGATGGGAGAAAACTGTAGTCACGTGCTGCACAAACCTGTTCTTTACAGAGAAAGCTACTGGTGACAGAAAGACGTCAATGCTGCAACAAACTGTGGGAGAACGCGGCAAACGCCAGATTAGTCGCTGTGGCCGTCAACTAACCCTGGATGTGACTCTGAAAGCACCGTTCCCACCAGGAAACATGCTGATGCAAGATTATAAAGTTGAAAGTGACTGATATGTGCCAAGTGTCAGTTGTGCTTTCGGGAACATCCAACGACCAGCTGTCTGAACAGATCAGATGTGCTGCATCTAAGGACAGTTAAATATGTAGATAATGAAATAATAGAAAACAAAAACAATAAAAACATGTTTAAGGAAGTGGTAACACAGCATCCTTCATCTGCTACTGGAACAGTCTACTAATGACCTGAAAGTCATGGACAGAGTAACTGATGGTAGTAGTCATGAACAGGTGTGTGCGCGTGGGGCTGGGTTACCTGTCTTTTGCAATGGGAGCAATCAGTGGAGCGTACCAGTTGACTCCAACCTCACAATGAGCATCCAGGTAGATTAAGACCTGGAAACACAGGCAAGCTGTCAGACGTTTGAGTTCCTGGGCTGCTGCTAACAGTGAACAGCTGTAGCTGTAGGTAAGACCTGTCCTTTGGTGGCCTTCTTGGCTCCTATACTTCTGGCCTGGATCAGCCCCTCCCTCTTTTCATTTCTGAAGACTTTAACCAGACCGTTCCACTGCTTGATGTACTCCTCCAAACGATCCTTCAAATGAACTGAACAGAAGAAGGTTCAGTACACGAGGCGCCAACACCGGGCCTGGAGCAGCACACTCACCTACCACATACCTTTGTTGCTGAAGTCGTCGATCATGACTATCTCAGCCAAGTATTGTCTGGGGGTCCTCTTGATGACGCTGTGGACCGTTCTCATCAGCGTGGACCAGCCTTCGTTGTGAAAGACGATAATCACGCTGGAGGTGAGCAGGCGGTCGTCATAATGCCAGTACTTACACCTGTACAGGTGGGAAACAGCAACAAGAGAGGGTTGCGTCTGAGGATCGTGCTCTGTAATGGAGCTTTGTGTTTTGTTATGTGGGTGATGGCTTTGTCTTTGTATTGATCAACACTGTATATTCTGCTGACAGAACTTTAATGTTGTCTCAATAAATGCCAGTGTGTCCTAAAAATCCAGTCTGGCCAGTTCCAACAGGCTGTGGCTTCCACACAAACCAACCATAAAGGCCTGATTGGTCATTTGTTACAGATTCATAACTAGACTTGCTCAACCTCAGTAACATCGCAAAAACAAATCTTAAACAGAAGTCTGAAAAACAGGCTGCTGGTTTATGACTCTGAGTTTTGTTTTGTGATTAATGCACGGTGAGGAACGTATCTGTCACAAATGTCCTTTTTCAGTTCAAATTTCTGTTACTACTTTTCATGAACGTCGTAGATAAGTTAATTGTGTATTAGATTTTCTTCAAATAATATAAAATATGTAGTCAAATATTTTGTTTTTTTTGAACAGTGCTGCCTTAAGTTTCATATACTTAATAATTCCCATTTGGAACTGACTATGCATAGACTGGGACAAGGACTTACACAGGGCTAAACATGTGATCTTTCTAACACACACACAGGTTAGTGCCACATGTACAGACCCACCCTTAAGTACACTGAACAGCAATAATACATGAATGACAGGACTTATTATGGTGTAGATTAAAACGCAGCTTGATGCTTATCTAGCATAGAAGAGGCTCAGCTGGTGTATGTGGAGGGTGCGAAGTACATTTCTAAAGATACCATTAAAGACATGTTGCATTAGGTCAGAGTTTCCTAAAACACTAATGGGATCAATGAGTCAAAATGTGAAGCGTGACATGTTGACAAGTTGACATGAACAACTGGACCAACCGTCACAACCTGCAGCCGTCAAACAGGTTGAACGCTGATTGTTCACTGGGTGTGTGTTATCGTACCTTTCTTCTTTACAAGTTGATCATCAGGTAAGCGGCCTGAGTTGTTTTGTTTGACACACACATGAGGAGGATGTTAGTGAATTAGTATTAAAGATCACTGACTTACTCTTCATGTCGTATGTCACTGATGCTTCTGTCCAGTGAGATCATGTCGCTCGCCACCATGTTGAAGCCAAACTCTTTGATTGACGCCTGGACGGCGTCTTTGTATTCTGAGCCCAGGACTAGAGGCTTGCCACCCTCTCCAGGCCCGCCAGGGATCCCATGAGGCTCAGGTTCTTTGGGCTCGAAATTTCCTAGCACACCTTTCTTCAGCACGGGGCTGTTGTAGACATGCGTCTGGGGCCGGAATGTGATGTACTGCTGCTGGATCACCTGGTTCTGGTTGGGCTGTGCGTCAGGGTTCTGGGGAGGGTTGGCGACTCCTGGACACGAGAACCAAAAACCCAAAGGTGAAAAAAAACTGAACACGTGCGTAATAATAAAACACTACCTGATGCTTTATAGCCTGTGTTCAGCAGAAAATGTGTTTTCCACAATAGGACATACTGTTCCCTGACTCAAAAGCTCAACTCCACACCAAATATAAATAACAAAAATTTTAGACAATCTTTAAAACCAGTCTTTGAATTTGAAAAATAACTAATAATTCTTGGTAGAATTCATACAAAGGAGTCTGTTGCATGGCATATGACCTGTTTCAGTCTAGTCTAGAGAATGACTCACCATGTTTGACTCTAATGGAGTTGAGATCGACCTCCACTCCCTCTACATGAGGCCAGGGCATCACAGGCTTGAACTGGTCCGCTGGGCCTCCGATGGGCGGCAAACCTTCCTCCTGCATGTAGTCACACACCAATGGCTCATCATTAAACCTTTAAGCATTCTGGTATTATGTCAGGGCACAGTGAGCTGTGAATAAATGCCATATAATCAGTTACATTTATTGTTTGGGTTGAGTAATAGAAGCAACAACCTGGAGAGAAGTAGGCAGCGGATTAAAAGCTCCATGTGTCCAACACACTCTCCTTTAAGTCCCCACATGCTTTAGTCAGTGAACAGACACCAAACAACTGCCAGAGCTACAGCACAACTTTCTGTGTGGATTCTGTGAGCTGTAACTAGAGCAAACTGCTTGGCTTGGATTGTCACTGCACATTAACTATAACCACAGCATCCAGCTACGTTCTTATAGAATATACTGGAGCTCCAGTTTCACTAAAGGCCTGTCCTGCTACATCTTGATAAACACTTTATACCACACCCAAAGTCTGACGTCAAACATCAGTCCAGGTGCCAGTCAGAGCCTTTTACAGGACCAAAGAATGTGTGTGACCTGAAGCCGCCGATAAAGCAATGGTAACAAATGGCTCCTTAATGTTGTGCAGAAACAACATCTGACGAGACATCGAACTACTGAGAACGTTTGCTCTGAGACTGTGAAGCAGGTCGACCACCCAAACTTACTTACATTAACTTTGTGTGGCGTTAATTCCAATAATTAATTATTTCTATACAGCAATGAAACCAGAAGCAGACTCAGACATTATTGATGTGTTTGTCCTACAGAAAGGTTTTATCCTTTTCATGCTTATCAACCTGTGCAGCTGTTTCCATGACAACGATGTCCACAATTATGACTTCTCCAGCCTCAGCGGCTGCAGTGATCAGGTACAAACGCCGGTGGAGACGGTTCCGCCTCAGAGGAACATGGTGACACATGCGGATGTGTATCCTGCATCCGTTTAGCGCTACACGTGAACAAAGCAGAACGTCCCTATGCGAGCATTCAGCACATAGGACCGTTCTTGCAGGAACCGGTTTCCATGACAACGAGCCGTGCAGTAAAGTCCAATCTAAATGGGACCGTGTTCGTTATAGAACGCTCCCATTAGGCGTTCTCTCCTTTGGCTGATGCTCGGGCTAACTAGCTTCCGTCCTGTTATGCTAACACCTACGGTACTTCCCCCCCGAACCCTTGAACCCAGCCTTGCTCGCTCACCCGCTTCCCAAAGGGAGGTTCGTCGTCGGTCTTCGGTGACAAAGAGGACCAGAGCACCACCAAGCCCAAAAACGTCCCGATGACCAGCAGACTCCGCAGAATGAATCCCACTTTCAATCGCATGTTGTCGGACAGCTAAGCTAAGCTAGCTGCTAGCAGCGCGGCGTTGCTGGCGGTGACTGCCGGCGACACCGGCTCCGCGGTTGCTACGAGGCAGGTGGGAGCTCGGGCACAGGTGCTCCGGCGACTCCCCGCTCAAGTGACGCTCAGTCTCCCGGTCGTCGCCTGTGTCGACGGCTTCCTGGCCCCGAAGCCGCTGCTGCTCACCGCTGCTGCGCCGCTCTGCGCTCCAGGAACAGCGTCGCGTGGCGCGTGAATTGGGTAATTTGGGGCCCGTGTTCGTCCGTGCGTGGCTCGGAGCACCGCACAGAACCCGACTGTCCCCGCAGGCGTACTGGGTGTGGGGAGAAACAATTGGAGCGCGTGCTTCTCCTGCTGACGTGTGGTTAGCGCTTACTATTATGACACAATGCATGGACACACCTGTGCGTCAAAGCGCTTAAAGACTCACAAGCTCAAATGTACGTGGAGTCTCTGCGTGGTCTGAAGATGTGAAAGCTTTGATCACAGTGGATGATGTAAAAACTAAAGGCTTCACCACATGAATATTAACAACGTGGTTCTTCACAGAATAGTTACTAACATTTTGATAACATTACATTTTGTACACGTCCTTAGTTACCTTTTAGCGTTAACGCACAGACTCATGTTGATACATAAAGCTTCTTGTAAATTATTTCCGAATAGTTTGTACTAGAAACCAGTTTCCCACCCGTTTTGAGCTGAGGTAGATATTAAAAGAATGTCAAGGCACACCGCCAAACAAAAAAAAACAACAAGTGTATTTATTGAAATATAATTAAAGTCTAGCCTTTAGCAAGTAAACAGGTCAGATTTACTACTTTTCAAATGTTTATCCATCTCTATTACCTGCGGCGGCGTTTCGTCTGTGTAGTTTAGCGCCGCAGCGCCCACTGGCGGTGGTGTCTGTCACTACACGGACACCTGATGACTCCTCATGGCACTTGTTGGAATCACCGCTATAAACTATTAGTCAGCAATAAAAATACAAAAATAAAACAGTCAGGTACAAATTGCAAGGATACCAATTATTTCCCTAACCTTCTACAAGTACATGCTTCAAAATTTACTTCATTGTTATTAAGTAATTAAGTAAAGTTCTTCCCCAGGCCACAAGTCAAAGTATTTTTGGCAAAGAATTTCAGTAGCCGTTAAAAAGAAATTAAATGATAACCTGACTTGTAGATAATAGCTAATTTCTCCACAAACTGAGCTTTCAGTTTCAGAATTTATTCACTGGTCGTACAATAAACAGTGTTAAGACTCAAGATGCAAAACATAAAAGGCTGCAAAATCTGGTGATGCAAAACACAGTGTTTTCCTTTTACATGTAGTGAAAAAAAAACATTAAATGACAATACAAAAACCTGAAATTGTCCTTCAGTACTTGCACGTATAATTTTAGCAAGCAAGAAATAAGACATACAGTCATGGCATCACAAAGACAGTGATCTGGTAAATCATATCAGAGTACAGTTTAATAGAGTCAATCATTACTATAGTTTAAACATAGCCATGGAGTAAAGCACGAGGATAAGTTAATGTGAAATATCTTTAACATGCATGTTTGTATAGTTGGACTTTACTGTCCAGCTGTCATCCAGCTGTGCTGCAGGTAGTGAGTGAGCAAGGGAGGGAGAGGGAGGAGGGGGAGCTGCTTCAGTCTGGATCGGCCAATCAGACTCCGGATCTGGAGACGACACAACTGGCAGAGAGTTCTTGGAGAACCTAGAGGGAAGGAGAGCAAGCTGCTGACATTCACCTCAGCCTGGATCAACGGCTGCAGGACGGGTCAGAGCGTTACCTTCGAATGCCAGCAGTAGCTGCCGTGTCTTTCCTCCCGGTGGCGCCAGCTCCACAGGTCGCTGGTTGTCACCATCTCTGAGGTTCACATCGGCGCCGTAATCCAGTAGCGCCGCCACCTGCTCGGCTCGGTCCTGTCTGACAGCTGCATGCAGCGGGCTGTCGCCGCCTCTGCCCACATTAACACTGGCTCCTGGAGGAGGTGAGGCAGGAAAGAGCCAAGTAAAGGACCCACTGTCGTTCATTCATAACAACTAACTTCCAATCTGGATCCTCAAAACCATTACCCTGAAGTAAACACACATGCAGAGCCACTAAGTCATGTGACAGAGAACAGCAAGCAAACAAACCTGAGAGGCTGCGTATCTCAGCTGCAGTGAGTTTAGTTTCTGTGGGTTAGTGCTCGTTCAGATCCGTCCGGAACTTTGTTTTTGTACCACAGCCACAAAAACAGGTCAGCGAACCACATCACACAGTGACTCACCAGGTAAACTGCATCTTGGCTCACGAACAAGAACCGTTTAGTACTTTGTCACGCTACAAATAGAAAGAGTACTCACCTCTCTGCAGCAGAATCCGTGAGCAGGCAGTGTGTTGGTTCAGACAGGCCACGTAGAGAGGAGAGCCCAAGTGGGGCACCTGATAGTCTGGATCTGCTCCATGGGACAGCAGGGCCTCCACACAGCGGCTATGTCCTGCTCGCACACAGGGAAGAAACGTGGTGAACGTCCACCGGGATCCCCGGCTGCTCGGCCTCAGACGGCTGCACACACCTACCTCTCCTGCAGGCCTCATGAAGAGCTGAGGGGAAGTGGAGCTGTGCCGTTTGTGTGCGCGCTCCGTTCTGCAGCAGCAGCTCGGCACAGCTTGCGCTGCCCGAAGCGCAGCAGTTGTACAGAGGAGTGACCCCGTCGATGGTGGCGGCGTTCACCTACACATGCAAACACGCACACGTGACCCACACACAACAACCGCCACTGCACGCATGCTGGTGTGAGGACGCTTACATTAGCACCGGCATGAATCAGTGCTCTGACACAGGCTACATGTCCTGACAGGCAGGCCTCATGGAGAGGGGTCACATGGTCAATGGTCACGATGTTGGCTTGGTAGCCCTGAAAACAGACAGTCAGTGCAATTAAACTGTCTTCATGGACGACCCGAGGATCAAAGCCAGGAGGGGATCAATGGAGGCAGGAAGTCTGAGGGTGTGACGAGCTAGCGTGGGCGTGTTACCTGGGCCAGCAGCGTGCGTAACACAAGCAGTCGACCCTGAGAAGCTGCCTCGTGGAGCGGGGAGCGATCAGCCCAGGACCCTACACATGAAGCAGACCTTCTGTTACACATATATCAGCTCATATTCTGCAGATTAGATGTTCAGCGTGTGCAAAGCTTACAAACACAACTAAGTTAGGAGACTAAAGGCGTGGTGGGTATCATGTTTGGTTGCATGTTAGAGATAAGAATAAATCTATAAGATCACAGAATGGTGATGTGAATGAGGCAGTTGGAGAACCAGAAGATGAGGAAGAGTGTCTTAAGTCCAGAAACCCTAATCAAATCAAATCTAAATGAAGGTTTGAGGAGGGTCAGAGTCAGGGAGACAAAGATGGCCTCCACCACAGTGCACTGGGGAAGGAAACATTTTAGGGCAGTTGTTCATTATCAATCTTGTTCTTGGGTAAAAACAGGCATGATTTACTGTGCCTGGTATAAATAGTGCATATATCATAATACATTTTCAAACACGGTCTCCACAAGGTTTCAGAATACCATAATCCAACAGGAACATGTACTTGAGGCAGTGATAGCAAGATTCTATAATATAAAATGGCTTTTTTCCTGCATTTAGTCCAAACGTGGATGTAGCAATGTCACATGTGTCCTCAAAAAAAGCTACAATGATAATTAATAATTGAATTTATAAACTATCTGAGCACCAGGATGAGATGAGTTGGTCAAATAAGTAAAAGAAGCTGAAGTTATAAAAGGAGTGGCAAAATGAGCACTGTTCTCTGGTCAGATGAGAAAAGCTGACCATCAATGTTAATCACAGGACACCATCCAACAGTGGAACACACACTGGACGACTGATGAGCAGCAAGGTCCTCAGACTATGGGTGAGGGCAGTATAAAATGGAGACATCCGTCCTAGAAGCCAATGAATAAATCAGTGAGACAGTGATCTGACGCTGCCACCGTCCTTCAGCTGCTCCACTTATATTTAGGGCCGGAGACTCGCAGCTGTTCCAGCAGCAGCCACTTTAGCTCAGAACACAGTCTAATGTGGACCTACCTAGGTCTCCATCCCCCCACGGCACGTCCAGCCACTGGTACCGGTACACGATCGAACGGCCTCCTCCTTGTCCAGACATGCTCTGTTTAACCGTGGATTAGCACATGGCAAATACCAAAATAGCCAGCTAAGGTTAGCTCAGCGAGCTAGCAGGATATAAACAGGCTTCTGTCACCGGCAGCGGCTCAACCTGAAGCTCGGTTCAGGTCCAGCTCAGCAGAGCCGATCAGTCTGTTGACTGACTGATGGGCAGCCATGTGTCCCTGCTGGATACAGGCCTCCTGCAAACATTCACTATCACAGCCCACGACACGTCATCTGTTCCTCCAGCCTTACCTGAGTATTGTCTCACTATTACATTATTATATTCTATGTTTCTGTGGATGAACCCACTCACTGCTTTAATCATCAGGATTTATGGGGCTGAAGTTGATCTTTTAACAGTTCTTCTGTTAAAGTATTATAATAACTGTTGAATTGACCATAACAGACATTGGGAACTGGAAACAACCTGCGCTGCAGCAGATGTTTATGTGATTTAAGCAGATGATTCACCATTTCTGCCTCATCGTCATGGAGCTACAGAGCAGTCGCCTTAATCAACGGTGATATATGGATCATCAAAGACAGTTTATTACTAGACCTTTGTGCTGCTAGAACCACATCAAAACCAGAGCAGGCTTGTTTTCAGCTCCGTAGCCACTGACTAAGTCACAGCTGTAACTTAACTCTTCCGAACTCTCAACACGTCTCTTCGACTCAATCCCAAGTAGACTCCTTAAAGACGTACTAATAATCACCACGCCCACATTATGTCAGACCAGTGTCTGTGACAACAGGTTTAAGGAGCATTTGACTCGTTCTCATGTCTCCATCCACCTGAAGCAGAAGTTCACTGTCGTTACGAGGCGTTGAAGGCCAGAGGGGCTCTATGACATGGTGATTCACCCCTTCACAGGCAGGAGGATGACTCTGATGATGATGCCCATCTACCTGCTATATGTTACTGTACATTGGTTATTTTTTGCCTGTCTGGATTTGCGTCTGTTCATGGCAGACTCTCCAATTAAAATGTTGTGACTAAAGAATGAACCTTAAAGTCAGCTGCAGTTACTCCGCTGCCCATGACTGATTCCAGCGAAGTGGCACGTGACGATGCGGATGAAACAACCTGCACAGCGCAAAGACAAAACTCGGTAAGAGTCCACGGTACCGACCTTGGCTGGTCAGGATGCCCCAGCAGGTCTTCTTTCTCTCCGCAGCATTTTCGGGCTGGGCGCCTCTTTTGCGGGTCACCTCCGGAGCTCCGGGCGGACCCTCCGGCATGTTCCCGCGACTGGGCCTCGCACGCGCCGTTCAGAGGGAGCCGAAGCCAGCGGCGGAGAGCGAGGCGGACCGGAGACGGGAGAACTACAGCAGCGATCTGATTGGTGGAACAGACTTTGTTGTTGTTTTGCTCGTTGGCACGTGAGCGTCTCACGTGCAGGCCCACGTGCCAACGAGGGACTATTTTTGTGCCTTTACAGCAGAAGGTGCAATTTTCAGGGCTGAGCAATGAAATGCTAGTTTTAGTGCTTTTGTTTTAAACGAATCGTTCTTCAGAAATCAAAGCTTCTGTGACCTGAAATGTTTCCTCACCTCTAACTCAAAGGGTAAATGGTATGGTCACACGTGGCTTCTGACATTTACACATGTACTAATATGTGTGACCGATTTCTGCTGGTTTGATTCATTCAGGTTCTATTCAAAAGCTTTGCTATGCTAACGGTAGCTGGTCCATCATTTCCAGTGGTGCAGAACATTGTCTGCAGTTGTTAGTCATTCTGTTTTAAGCACACTATGATTTTGCATATAAGCATGCTATGACTGTATTCAATCAGCACAGACTATAGCTGTTCAAAATGTACACAATAAACACACACTAGGAGATTCAGCTCAGCTGGCTACAGACCAACAAACAAACAAACATTAGGGAGGTGGAAGAAAAAAAAACAGTCAGCCAAAAACGCAAGCAGGCCTTTAGATCATCAGAACTGATGTTGTCATCCATCCAATCCAAAAGTGGAATCCATGCAATAAAGTGCGAAGTTCACATACAGGGTTTATAAAATGCTAACGCCATCAGTGAAGCATTGGGCTGGAGTCTTACATAAATGTGTGATTATTCCAACTCCACGCTATAGAGGTGTGACATTTTGTCTGTCTGACTCAATGACAGGAAGCTGGACTGAAGTTCAGGAACCAACTCTGCGGTACCAATTAGCACCGCAGAGGGGATGAGGTCCCACTTGCCAATCTGCATAAATGAGTATAAATTTAACATCCACAATTTCAATTATTCTGTGTCTTTGTATAGGATTGAAACGAATAGTTAAAAGCCCTGTGAAAGTTCCACGAGGCGTTTCTTACCATTATTTCCCTAATGAAATTATTTTTTGTTTACTATTTGCTTTATCTCTCTACTATTTGCTTTATCACTCAGTCGAACCACTACAAGAAAGATGACAACTAAATGTAAACCAATTTTTAAAATATGTTTCCATAATCCATACATTAGAGCTTGTGGTCCACTGAGAGCATTATTACAAACGCTAAACACAGTCATGCGTCAGCGTGAGCTCAGTCCTGATTGTTCTTGTTCTGATTTAAATAAAGTTTTGTCTTCTTCCGCTTACTCATCGCTCGTATTTAAATTTCTTCCTTGCGACTGTTGATGCGTCAAGTTTACTGAAACACGCGGAAGTAAGACACTAAAGTAAAATACATGGGTGGTGTACCCCGTATAATTTCAGTTGCACATTAATATTTAAAAAGTTCATGTCTCGTTCTGAAATTACTTTGAAAGATTTTCCACCTAAGACTCTAAAACATCTCGTGTCATCTCCCAGAGCTTCATTTATTCATTCCTTTAACTTCCCTAAACGCAGACGCCCATGATCAAAGCAACACACCGGCGCAGTAGTTTTACTTTGAAAAGCAAAACGTGGAAGTACGTGTGAATTGCACTCACTTCCTGTGCGCGGCAGCTAGCTAGTCAGCTGGATGCTGCTTGGGTGCTAACGTTACGGATTTGTTTGAATTAGTGCTATTTTTGTTTATTCTGCAGCTGTAGATCTTATTTAAAATGAACACGGTTCTGTCTAGAGCGAACTCTTTGTTCGCCTTCTCTCTGAGCGTCATGGCGGCTCTGACGTTCGGATGCTTCATCACGACAGCATTCAAAGACAGAAGAGTTCCTGTGGACCTCCACGTCTCCAAAGTCATGCTGTAAGCTCGTAGCATTGTTTTATGTCACGGTAAAGGCTCCCCGCGGGGTCATGCCGGTACTAGACACATTCAGTCTGTTCTACGCTGTAATTACCACGTACTATTATGATCATAAGCTAATGCTAAATAACGATGCTTACATTGGAACGATTCGCAACTTCCGCGGGGACGTGGGTCTGATGTTCATCAGATGCGCTGTTTCTGTTTTGCAACGACCGTGGAATAATCATAATCCTGTGAAAAGTTCAAACCCTGGTGGTTCTGAAGATGTGGTGGCCCCTGGCTCCCTTTATTTAGTACTATAGATTTTGTTCTGGAAGTCACCATATGGCTGACATACTATAAGCAAGTGTTTAATTCAACCTGCTCTTCCCTTCTCCGTCCAACAGGAAGAATGTTGACGACTTCACTGGACCCAGAGAGCGCAGTGATCTGGGTTTCGTCACCTTTGACGTCTTTGCTGATATCCTTTAACTTGACCTGTTCAGTGCTCTGGTACAGACTGCACACAGTGAGACTTCCCTGTTGAAACCCCAAAGCAGCAGGCCAGTGCGTGAACTGCAGCTTCAAACAAGAGTCTGACCAAGTGTAACAACAGGAGATGTGTATTAATCCACAGATTTCAGTGAACAGTGTTGTTAAAACACAGCAGTGTCTGTGTGTATACTGTTGTGCTTTGAATATGCATTTCCAGCAGAGAAAGTGTCTTTATCTATTTGCTTCCTCAACGATTCCTACATTTGCAGCCGGTTTTTGACTGGAATGTTAAGCAGCTGTTTCTCTATCTGTCTGCCGAGTACTCCACAAAAAGCAACGTAAGTCAGAGTCTGACACTGGCATCACGTAATACATGAAGAGAAAATGACCGGCTTTTGAGCTGACAGTGTGACGTGTTTGTGTCTCAGGCTCTAAACCAGGTGGTTCTATGGGACAAGATCGTACGTCGGGGCGAAAACACGAAACTGAACCTGAAAGATATGAAGTCCAAATACTTCTTTTTTGATGACGGGAATGGTCTCAGGTCAGATACATTAGCATTTGCATTATTAGGACTTGATATTTGTCATATACATATCCAATTGTGCGTATTAACCTGAACTATTGAATTCATTTAAATTTTGCAAATATGTTGAACCTTTAAACCTTCTCCAACTATGCGTTCAAGTACGTTCCTTTGATGACACTGTCTGACCAACCGTTCGTGTGTTCTGTCCAGAGCCAATAAGAACATCACACTGACGCTGTCGTGGAACGTTGTTCCCAATGCTGGGATCCTGCCTCTGGTGGCTGGAAGCGGCCACATCAGCCTCCCTTTCCCAGACACGTACGAGACCACAAAGAGCTACTAGACCGACACAGGGCCACAATCACCACTCACTGGGGGCTTCTTAAGACATGAATGAATTACTGGTTTGTAATAAAAGTTTGAATTACAACATGCTACTGTGTCTAGTTTGAACTTCTGGCAAACAGATCATAGGAGTCAAGGACTCGACAGCTTGGACATGATCCACCATAATGCCCCCAACTCCTAAAACCCAGGCAGCGAAAAGATAAACAAGAAAACTGAGTCTTGTTGACCTTCCTGTAGTCTGTCCACCTGTTCATCACAAGGACACAGACAAAGAACTTCTCACACTCTGCAATCTACAGATAGTTTAGACCTGACTGCATGTCTTTGGACAGTGGGAGGAAACCCAGAGAGGATGGGAAGAGCCAATTATTTAATTAAACATTAATTAAAACATCTGCAGGAGTTGGAATCATTTTATTCCAGAAGCTGCGGACTCAGTTTGTCCAGGAACAACTTGGTTTGTTTCAGATATTTTAACAAACATTTCAGTAACAAAACAATCTTCAAAAATACTATACAGACACAAAACTGTCACTCTTTTGGGGGGTCTAATTTTACTCCATACAATAACCGATCTGTATCCTATTCTATAAATGAAATGAGGAGAATAGTGTGACAATGCAATAGAATTACAAAGACCTATTATAACAGGCCATAGTGTTGAACCAGGTTTAACAGACAAGAGGCAAGAACTGCTCCATAATAAAAAATAAACCTTTCTACAAACACCTTTATTTACACTCTGTACCAGGAGACATTCATGTTAGGACGACTGCCATTGTCGTCAGGTTTACCCTTTGTCTCCATTCCATTCAAGCATTTCTCCTGCAGCACCTTCAGTGCTCGTCCAGCCGCTGGATGAGCTTCTCCTCCATCATGCAGTAGACAGCAACGTGGGACAGGTCAGAGATGAAGGTGTCACAGGCTCGTCTGCTGATGTTCGTACAGCCTCTGAGGTCCAGCAGAGTTAGGGAGGAGAGCCGCTTCAGGTAGGACAGACAGCTGTCTGTCAGTTCAATGCAGCCTGGACACAAACACACAGGCTCAGACTCAAGTGCCTACAAAGACTACACTGGTCTGTTGAAACAGTCAGGCGTTCTGGACCAATCTGGATCAATCGATCACAGGAAGTAGACCCAAAAACCCACCTGCTACTGTGAGCTCGCTGAGGTTGTTGCGTGTGTGAGTCCCAGCTGACGCCAGCAGAGCGATGGATGAGTCAGTGATGTCCCTGCAGTAAGCCAGGTCCAGCCTCTCCAACTGGGGCATGTGGCGCTGCAGCAGCCTCAGAGTAGACTCACTGACGTCCAGGCCAGACAGACGCAGCGTCACAATGTTCCTCAGTCGGCTGCGAGTCGATTCTGAATCTGATGACGTGATCAGTTAAGTGCATTTATGTTCCTTCACAACAGATGCCTAACCGCCCAACAGAAGGTACTGACCCAGTAGTTACTGTCATTACTTACCCGGGGGGGTGATGATGTCCTTAATCTGACTGTCTGTAATGCCTTCGCACCAGCGCAGGTCCAGGAGCCGTAAGTAAGGCAGGGTGGGCGAGACCAGGGCTGACAGACAGGACCAGGGCAGACCAGTCAACCTCAACTCCCTGAGACCTGAGAACACATGGTCACACAGCAGGTGAGTGCATGTAACGACACGTAGCGATGGGGAGACTGCGTGCGTGGGGTGGAGGGGGCGGGGGAGGAATCTTACCAGGGAGCCTGGTGAGCAGGCAGTTGAGTTGTCGCTTGGCCAGAGGAGTCCAGGACAGGTCCAGAGAGGTGGGCTGGCGTTTGACTATTCCTGCTAAGGCCTGGTTACTAAAGGAGCTGCATCGACTTACGTCCACATGGCTCCACAGACGCTTGTCACAGCTCCTATAGAGAACAGATACACAGGGGTCATATCTCAGAACCCTGTACAGCAAAAAAGGCGAATCAAGTATGTCACGTCTCCACACGCACCATTTGTACCAGGCCTTGCAGACAGTCATACAGGCCAAAAGCTCAGCTCTGCTCAGGTAGCTGAATACAGACACCCACACCTCCTTCTCCCCTCCCTTCTCGCTGCCAACATCCTTAAAGGACGGCAGGGACAGCAGGGACATAGGGGACAAGGAGGAAGCAGGGGCCGCAGCAGCTTCTTCTTCTTCTGAAGACGACACTGTGCGATCTCTGCAGTCGCCATGATTACCGCGCAGACGTGGCCTGAAACCAAACAGTAAAATATCAAATGGATCCACAAACACAGTACTGGAGCCTGTCCCAGCTGTCAGTCAGGGAAGATGGTGGGTCAGATCCAGTCCATCACAGACCATACACAGACCAACAGCCACTCCTCACTCTCACACCTACAGGCAACTTAGACTCTCCAATTGACCGGACTGCATGGAGAAGACATGCCCTGGGATGGCACATACCTGCCGGGTCCTCTTGCTCCACTCTCAGCTGTGCCATCAGTGCTCCTGAGTCGGGAAGATTTGGACAGAGTCATCTTCCTGTGGATGAAGCCCTGCTGCCCACCAGCTCCCACTGATGCTGCCCTCAGACCCATGGCTGCTTCCAGCTTTGGAACTATAGAGCCTGAACGTAAAACAGAGCAAATAGTGTCATTTATATATTATACAATGTTTCCTCTACCATTATATTAGGGGGGTGCCCCACTTGAAGGTCAAGTTAATTTTTTTTTCATAGAACAACAACAAGTAATACACATTACATTACATCACATTAAACATAGTTGATACTTTGTGCAAGTGATACTGTTAATGAAATGGTTGCTACATGTCAACAAGTCTGTGCTTTTTACTTTTAGTAAACTAATTAGCCTTGTGCGCACCAATGAATATGTCGCATAAGCCTGCAGGCAAAAAAAAACAGGCAAAAATATATAAATCCGATGGTTAGTATTTAGTTGTTAAGTTATTGTACATTAATTGTTCATGATTTGTTGTTATAATGTATACTATAATAAAAAACAAAAACAAAAACATAAACACTATGATTCACATATGCTTGTGAGCGTTTTGCTGCGAACCCCCCCCGCCATGATCCTAGGGAACCCTGCAGCATATATGCACGGAGCCTTACATGGATTCTTCTTCGCCTTGTGGGGCTGCTGTAGAGTGACAGTCAGGTAGGAGCCGCTCAGCAGGTCGTCACTCAGATCCGACACCAGGAGGACGGGGGGCTCTGGGTCTGAATCCCACCGCCCGTCCTCCAGCTCCTCCTCCTCCTCATCGTCTTCCAGTGTGTCCATCTCTTCTTCTTCAGGGTCGAATTCTTGTCCCTCGCTGTCCTCATCCTCATCGTCTGTTCTGCGCCTCCTTCTGCCTCGACGGTGCCGTTGCTCTCTGTCTCCATCTTCACTGTCCTCTTCTTCCTCCTCCTCCTCCTCTTCATCCTCATCCTCGTCATCTTCATCCGACTCTTCAGTCTCGTCTCCTCTCCTTTGCATCCTCGAGCCACCCCTCACCTTTACCCCCCTGCCCCTCCGACCAGCCTCCCTCACACCCATCCCTCGCTTCAGCTTGAGGACAGAGGAACCAGGGCCCATGAGGCCTCCTCTGGAACCTCTAAGGGCCGAGCCTCCTCGTAACAAGCCTCTCCTGTTGGCACCAAACCCCCTCCTGGAAGACTGCCCTGCTCCTCTGGCGTACAGCGCCATCTTCCTCCTCTGAGAACCTGCAGAGACACACAGGTGAATGATTGCTCACAATTTATAAAAAAAAAATATGAAAAACTTAGCAAACAAAGTAAGCTGTAAAACATACAAACCCTCATAATCATCGTCGTCGTCATCATCGTCATCACTGGCAGAGTCATCGCCATCACGACTGTGTCTCTGTTGTCTGTAGATCTTGGCCATACGAGCGTCCAGCAGCGTGGAAGATTTTCGCTTCTGCAGGTTTGGTCATTTGCGGATGGAAGATAAAAAAAAGCTTTTATGACGCTTTGGAAAAATGATGATCATTGAGAACTATGAAGAAGAACACTCACCCCTGGAAGGCCGTCACCTTTGTCTCCTTTGGACTGCAGAAAAAAAAGAAAACCACACATCAGGCGAGACTTCAAAGTGCTACTGCATTTTACAGAAGAACGCAAAGCAAGTTCCTGAAGTCTGACATTATGCTGGTGATCAACACCTATGATTATCATCATCAGCACTACTGATAAAGTTTTCCTAGAATGCAGGAGTGTTTTATTGTTTTTAACACTACGTGTCTTGTACCACATCATGTGGTACACATCAAGTGTCTTTCCTGCATTCTCCTTTTTTAAACTTAGTGCTTAAAACATGAATAGTACAGTTAGTGATCAAGCTGTAGCAGCAAAAATGCAGCTGAAACTGAATGTTAATCCTTAAACACATTTTTTAAAACTAACAACGACCTTTTTAAATGACTTCCAATGCTTTTGGGTTGCAACTATTGCAACTGTTTTTAAAAATGTATTGTCCAACTCAATAGTAACTGAAATGTAGAAAGTCTGGATGAGTACTGACATTTCTGCTAATTCATAAATAACAGTTTAGTTTTAAGCTGCCATCATCCAACACAGACAGACATTATAAAGCCACAAAAAAGGGGAGTGAAACATCCTCCTCATCATCATCATCACACACAGACACAGAAATAACACAGCCCCTTACAACAAATGAACTGACGTGTTCCAGCACATAGAGCAGGATGAAGCCTTGATCCTCAGCTTGACCATAACCCACATTTGCATATACCTGATGCAGTAAGTTTGTCTAGCCACCCAGCTGCAGGATGTGTTGCCTCTGGTAAACTACCGCCCAGACAATGTTTACCCTGTTTCCTTTTACAAGTCATATATGTAAGCCCTTGTTTAATCCAGCCTTCAGCCAACTAACCATCCTTAACTGGGAAATCACACAGATTAGTAAAGGATTTAAATGGTAGAAATGTCTTTTTAGGTGGTATTGTTGGTAATCTTATGCAGCAGGCAGTGGGTGCCACTGTGGAACCGGTCGTCCTAGCCAGACTTGGTTCTTTGGATTTGGAAACACAACAAAGTTGTTTAGCGCAGGTAGAACAGCCCTTCAATTGTCTTGGTGGAAAATGACATGACAAGCAATGTCAAAGATCATGTTGCAAAGACAAAGAGAAATAAACCAAAATGAGCTGGACGCAGCTTCCAACATGAACGAGTCCCACTATGACAGCTGGTTCAAATGCAGATAAGACATGAGTTGCTACTCTCAAAAAAATGGAAAAAGAAAAAAAGAAGTGGGGTGCACGCAACCGACGGTGGATGTACGCAGAGCAGACGGCACCTCTCACCAGTCTCGAGCTGATTGGCTGAGAAGGCAGAGGGGCCGCCACCAATAGAAGCGACGCTGAGGAAGAGGAAGAACAGGAAGAAGAAGGAGGAGGAGGAGGGAAGAAACTGCAGCAGACTACATCCCCGTCCTGCTGGGAGCCCACAGGACCCCCTACGGCAGCAGAGGGCCCGTGGCCCAGCCGGAGGACCAGGGGGCCATGGGGGCGGATGTGTTGCTGGTGGCTGGCAGCCAACGATTCGTCGCTGCCTGACGACTGATGAGGTCAATTACAGTTTCAGGAAACAAAAAAGAAAGCAACCAAAAACAATGAAGAAATAAAAATAAACACAAGAGAGACATAAAAGCTATTAGCTGTGACACACTGCAACAAAGTATGACCCCTGGGGTGACAGAAGCAGTGCAGGAGAGCACAAGTGTATTAGTATATGCAGATACAAGTTTAAAGCTTGTGTGAAAGCCGTACCTCTGGGTCAGTGATGCCCTGGACGCATTTAGGACACTCCCAACAGCTTGGCAGGTCTTTGTTCACTACACCTTCACCCTGAACCTGTGGATGTTTACAAAGAACATATAACACAGGATTAAAGAGAAGAATAAAGTAGCACAAGCAATGATATAAGTATGCTTTAATTCACTTTCTGAACCAGAGAGAATATTAAACTGACAGATGCTGACTGAGCAGGATTTTTACTTGACCTATACCTATGACCCTTCTACTGCGATAACCTGCTGATCTGGAGCAGACGGGGCCACAGCAACAGCATTTGGAGTCAGTTTATCTGATTATTGGTAAATAATCACAAACAACAAAATCTAAACAAAAAGACAGTCACCATGGTTACAAAAATGAGTGACGCACCGTGAGACAGGCAGGATGCACGATCTGTGCACAGTTGGAACACTCCATCAGCGTCAGGGAGAGGTCTCCTGTTTCCTCCTGGTTGGGCTCTTTGCAGACCTCACACACTGCAGAGAGAGGAAGGCCCGGCTAAAACGGAAAGTGTGGGCATTAATTAACAAAACACAAAATGTTTGCGTATGTAAGGAGGAAACCACAAGTACTTACAGAGAGACACTGTCGCAGGACACAGGTCTGCTTGAGCTTTCCTGGTCCTCCAAACTTCTTCATGTCTCTGCAGAAGTTACACTCCCCACACTCCGGCCTCATACAGGCTTCACAGCGTTTACATCTACACAGAAACAGAGCGTTAACATTGGATGAGTGGACGGATTTGAACCAGGCTGTGTGGTTCTTACCTAACTCTGCGACGCCTCAGCACAGACATGGAGGAGGCCGGTTTCTGTGGTCGAGGGATGATTGGGGTGCTCGCTAGTTTGGGACGAGGAGGTGGTGGTGGAGGAGGAGGCGGCTGGTACCACAGGGGCTGGAAGAAAAATGACAAACAACACGTCCAGTATTTGGGTAGAACTGGACCACGATGTACTGACAGTGGAGTAGAGTCAGTGTTTTGACGTTACTTCCCTTACATACTGCCATAGTCTGTCTGTTCTCATACAGGCATGGAGAGAGAAAGCGAGCAGTGTTTGTGTGTAAGGTGAACGTGGCTGATGAATCCTATCAAACATTTTGACAGCAAACCTTTTAAAAAGGCTCAACATTTCGATCATTCAGATTTTACATTACTGCTAATATCTGCATTTTATTATCTGTTAGAGCATCGTAGATGAAACTGGTCAAAGCAGTGGACTGATTAGATAAATGTTTTGTTTGCTCCACCTTTTATTGCATATAGTTGATTTAAATGTCTTGAAGAGTTACTATAGAATATGACAAAAATATCAGCCCTCAGATAACTATTTAAAGAACAGAATTAAATAGAATGTGCATGTAATTTCAACCTAAAGACCAAAGGCCGGGTGATAGCTGTGTCTTATTAATGTGATTATTGCTGCGTGTCTGGTGGAGAGTGTGCTTACCCTCTTTGGCCACTTGATGATGGGCTTTCCTGTGTAGGACAGCTTTGGGTTGTCGTTGGCATGTTCCTTTAGCAGAACCTGTAGGACAGCACATAGGTAGGTAGGTATAGATATATGTATGCATGCATGTGTAGGGATTTGGAATGGAACCGGTCATACCTTGATATGCGTGATGAGTGCTGGGGCATTGTGTATGCCTGCAGGGACACACTTCTTGTTGGAGGGCAGACTTTCCAGTTTACCCAGCAGGTTCCACAGTCCTTCCAGTTCCAGGGGAGTCAAATGAACCTTTGCTGTGGGTTTGTCAGACGGCTGCTCTGAAATTGCATCATCACTGCTACCACCTGCCTCCTCCACCTGCTCACTAACTAGATCTGAGCCAGAGGGCTTCTTCAGACCTGACAAGGAAAAAAAAAGGTTCTGTTCTATTCGCTGTCAAGATTATCAAAAAGACCAAAGATGAGAGTTCTGCTTCCTGTGAATCAATACCAATGCCCAGTGAGTATTTCTGGAAGTCTGGTGTCATGTAGGAGGTCCTGGTCAGGCTGAAGACGTAGCGCTCTAACACATACCAGCACATCTCATAGTAAAAGGGGTAACGAAACTTGACAGGCACCTGCAGCAAAAGGTAAGGTTTTGAACTTTACCGATTCAAACAGCAAATCTGCAGGTTTTAGCTCATGAGATGAGGTGTGTTACACAAACCCGTGTTCTGTCCTCGATGTTACAAATGTTCAACTGCATAGAGATATTAAAGCTGTGCAGGAAGTTTCCACCAAACACCATCGAGTCCACAGGGGTGTAGACAGCATGAATCCAACCTGTAACATTTCATGCTGGTTACATTACTGAAATAGTTGTGTGAAAGCACCATTTGTCTTTCTGTCCTGACCTCTCCACCTCAAATCAGGCTGGGGGACAGATTACATATAAAGCTCTCACAAGCACAGGAAAATTAACGTGTGATAACAGTTCACCTGAAGGTATGATGAAGGTGCAGCCCTGCGTCAGTTCTATCCTCTGACAGTCAGGTGCTCTGTCTCCCAGAAAAATATCCCCCTGTTTCCCTGACAGCACCCAGTTCTCATAGAGCTCCAGGTTCTGAGGTGTGGGAGGGATCAGCCAGAAGACCTGCAAATACATGTGGTTACAAATGCACAGTGAGCACAGGAGACCTTTATTATTCCTGCCATGGCATCCAGGCCCGTGGCCCCACCTTGCTTCCTCTCAGTATGTGATACCACACAGAGGTCCCTCCAAAATCAATGTGAAAGTCGGTGTAGCAGCCCTCCACACTCATCAAGCAGTACCTGCACATATGCAACAATTACTGATTTGATCTTGTACATGTGGAATCAAAGGGATTGGTTAAGTCACTATTACAGTTTCAAAGTTAGAGGGCCATACTTCTGTACTTTGGGGTACTGCATTTCGTTGATCGAGTTGGTGGAATCCCTCTGTCTTTCTTTCAGGTGACGAGGCCACATGTTGTCCACCCAGTCTATTAAATCCACCTACACACAAATAGACAAAAAGAAAAAGCACCCCGTGAGAAACAGACAAAGAATGAGCCATATTAAACCCACATCCAGTTCAAAGCAGCTCTTTGTCAGTGTGTGGACATACTGTAGTGGGTCTTTTGACCAGATTCTCCAGCCTAGTGTGGCTGAACTCCAGGCTGATTACATTGTAGAGCTTCTCTCTTTGAGCTGGAGGGGTCTCGTAGTAACGTGTCCACTGAGCCATGGACATCTCTGTTCCCTTCTGAGTGCTCACATCCATGACATCAATCATGCGCCTGCTGCCTGCATATTAAACACATTACTATTATTATTATTTATTCAGTTTTTAGTTACAGTAGCACCCAATGTCTGAGGTCAAGTCTTACCAACCAACGTCTTGACAAAGCTGACACTAAAGTCTGGATCAGGCATCCTAAAAAACAAGAGGAGCTCAGTTCGATCATCAAACTGTTTGATGGGAGATGAAAGAAAATAATAATAAATAACAGAAGCCTACTTAATTCCTAGTCCATCAGGCCTCTCAAAGAGGATTGGATCCCTCAGACCACCTTTCTGGACGAACTCGTATGTAAAGTCTGGGGAGAAAAGCAAATCACCCATTAATTGTTGGTTTGTGACCACTTATGGCAAATTATTCTGTACTGAAGAAGCACAGCACCATAATGTATGTGGCAAACTTTGACCAGCTGCGGGAGAGGCAACAGTTCACGATGCTGTATAATAGCAGCATTTAAAGGCACCTGAGTAACTAGCTTATGTGTAACACATCAGGCAGCTGTTTTCTGCTTTACCTTGCATTTACTTTCAAATTTTCATTTTTTATTCATTTCAACTGCAGCCATTCTGTCCTGGCTCTCATTTGGCTGTGTATGCAAATACATTTAATGTTCGCTGGCTGCTCCTCCTACCTTTTCCCTCCATGCGAACAACCAATCCAGAGCTGAACCTCTGACTGCTGACTTTCTCCTCCAGGTCGAACATTCTTTTTCCATCAATCTCCTCATCAGAGATGCCATCGTCATGGTACCGTCGCCGCGTACCTGTGCGCTGCAGAGGGCCAAAAAGGGTCATTAGTCACAAGGTAGGTGTCTGTCTTTTTCTCCTAGTATGAAATGTGCTTTCAGTGAGTCGGGGGGTATGAATGCATCAGTGCTTGCATGTGTGAACAAGAAGCATTGGCAATATGCTTCCTTAGAGCTGTAACTGAAAAGGTAGAAAAGCGGTATGCAATCCTGACATGACTACACTGATCAGATGATGGTTCTACCTACTGGAGCAGGAGTCTCAACAGCTTCCTGAAGTAGAGTTTACAGTCACAACAATGAGATTGAGAAGATCTCATGACAGCCACAACAAATAACAATACTACCTAAACATCTGTCAACTATAAGATCAACCGCTCTCCTAACGTACACAAGCGGTTTGTTGGTTTAAGCTCTTGTAAGACGTTCATAGACGACACAAATGATCAGACTATTGCCAATAAAACCAATAGTAAATCGGATATGTGCGATCACCTAAAGCGACTCATAAGCTGTGTGTACGTCGGCATATTAAGGACATTGAAATTCTGAGAGCATCTGAAATAGTTTAACCCACAAAAGCAGTCCCTTTCTTTTGTTGCGCTGGCTGGTGAATGACGTGGTGACAGGCTCCACTTAAACTTACCAGCCTTTTGCTGTATCGTGCCTTGAAATCGTCCATAGTCCTTTGTCGGGCTAAGGCTAATTGAGCGGCCACTACCGTGGTCTCATCAAAGACCCGCCGAGCGGGGCCACATGGCTCCGCCGAGTAAACAAACAGGCAGGAGGCGTGTGCTTCCAGAGGGAACCGTGGAAACAACCACAGCTTGTGTCACGTAAAGCTGCTTCAAAGCATAGTTCAACTTTGTCCGGGCTAAAGTTACCGCTTATTTCAGCCTGTGATGACGCGCGCTGAATGTGAACACTTAGCTAAAGTTACATAAACAAGACTGCTCGTAAATAACGTTACTCGCTTTGTTCAATGCAGGTTTCTTACTTTATGTGCAAATAATTTTAGCAACACGTCCTACTCACAGCAATAGCCTCATCAACCTGACCTAAGATCGTATGAAGTACCCATGTTCAGATTTGTCTGAATATTCCTAGTGCGTTTCTGCTGATATTATTCCTAGTGCAGCATAAAGTTAAAGAGGACTCTGAGTCGCCGCCATTTTCCGTCTCGTTCCAAACATCGCCATGCCCCGCCCAGAAAAGGGAAGGAGCCAATCCTAAATATGCAACCGAGAAATTAATTGGACCACAACAGTGTCACTCAACAACACAAAAAATACTACATTGTGATTGGCCTCTTTTTGCCAATAGACAACAAGGG
The DNA here is from genome assembly GCF_900634795.4 of Betta splendens. Lineage (NCBI taxonomy): Eukaryota > Metazoa > Chordata > Actinopteri > Anabantiformes > Osphronemidae > Betta > Betta splendens. The sequence goes on from NC_040881.3 coordinate 17,424,776, forward strand.
GACCTGGCAAGCTACCAATAACGACACGATTCGAAACTGCTATTTTATTGGTTAAAGTATCTGAATGACGTTAATCACTGGACCGGACATACAAAACCCTAAGAAAATAAGCCAATCACGCACTGATACAGCAGACTAGCCACCGCCCCGCTACCCAATTTAACACGGCATCTTCGCGACATGGCCACATTAAAGCATACCTATGATTCATTTAAGACTTACCCCCATATTACCACGGGCCTTCCCATCAACAGACGCACACGATGATCCGAAATATGTGAGGCCCTCAATGCCCACTGGTTCCCCTCAACAGGCCGGAATCGCAGGAACACGTTTTGTAGACCTCACCTCTACAGGGAAGTGGCCAAAGGTCCATAAATGGAAGTGTGCTTTGCGCTAACTGCCTCTGATTGGCTGAGAAATGGTGCATGCATATTGTGATTGGTGGCATTGACCTGTCCGTCAAACACAGGGCCAAGTTACGGCGAGCGAGAGGAATACGCGAACCGTCTACACAACAAACTGAAATGTAAATAATTACGTATAAGCAAACTAAATGTGGCCAATATTGTTTTATTTAATTAAAAATAAATAGGTGGAGTTACTTTTATTATATATACACTGCCTATACGAAGTTATTATTCTTAAACACAAATACACAATCGTACTACACTCCTGTAAGTGGTAAAACATGGTCAACCCTTGGTAACCGGACTCAAACATTTCAAGATTACCCGCTTAAGTTCACACATGCTTTATTTTAAATTCTAATAGACCTTTTTGGTTTTAAGGATTTGTGTGGTCCTCTTGTAAAATAGACACAACAGGTGCAATCCGAAACATTTCTACAGGAAAAATGAACAACCAGACTGGAAGCGAGAAGTCCAATATACCCTGATATAACTGAGCATCAGTGGGTAGACAATGTATGAGCCTGAACTCACACCAGCAACATGGTCCACAGCATTAGGGCATCGTCATGGAGCAAAAAGGAGCAAATAATAAAGACAGACTACAGTCAAACAACAGCATTGAAAAAGAAAAGGGGGTAAAAACACACTATACACAATACACACAGATATGAAAGCAGTCATCGTGATAAATGCAGCAAAATGCCCCCAAGGCAGAATCAGTGGAATCTAATAAATCTGGGCTATTTATTTCTATTTCTGTTCTAATACTTTTACAAAGTATTTCTGCTAATAGGCCATACAATCAAATGTGGGATTGCTTTAGGAAATTGCCAATCTATGGAAGTTCAGCATTATGCATATGATGTTGATAGTAAGATTAGATGCAGTCGCTAGCATAGTATTGGCACAGTAGTATGGTTTACAATAAATACTACACAAACATATAAAATACTAACAGCAGTTGTTTGAATACTTTGATACTGACCTCAAAGAGTTGCATTATAATGGTGTGCCGTGCGGTAGTCATGCTTTTCAGTTGTTTCCTAAAATAACATCCTTCACACTGGACTAAAAATCCTGAAGCCCTGAAGACAGATTTACCTCTTATGTTCTTTCCATTAAAGTAGGACAGATTAGGAGCAATTAGCGCCTTTTCCGCAGACAGGAAATCATTATTTGTCATTTGCTAAGACAGTGTTTAAATTTGCTGCAGGCCCCTAGAAAGTGATTCACGTCAGCGCCGGCTCAAGTGTGGCCACCTCACACTGTATCTTCGCTGTCTCTTCACAACTATGACATGTTGTACAGCTGAATCAGATCCTAGATTAACACGTTGTTATGCCTTCCTTCCTTCCTTCAAAATTACTGAATGAAAGAATGATGATGTGAAAATGGAGCCATAACACTGGTCTCTGGTCTTGATCACTCTAGTACCAACATTGGGTCTAGCACATCTAAAACAGACCACACACCTACAGTAACACCCTTCATATGCATACGAGTCATTCATTTAATTCTCACTACAAATTACTACTGTTACTTTATACTATGGTATACTATGTGACTGTGTTTTTAGTTTTTCATTTCAGGTCTAACTTCAGTCCGAAACAACCCAGTGTGATCATCCTTTACTACACGTCTTGAATGATGCTTTTAACATCCAGGCTTTGATAAGGTTGTGTCTCTAATATTCAGCTGGAGCCTGACATCATCTGGCTGCTGACAGGCTCTTCTAACCTGGATTTGTGTTTGGCATGTGAAAACAATGCTCTGACCTTTCTGGCCATTGTTAAGATCAGTTCTGTGTGGATGGAAGGCCTTAAAGAGCATAAGAGCCTTCTCCTAACCCTGTAAGAAACAAGAATAAACCTCTGCAGCCCTATTTCTAAACTGAGCGCCTGACAGCAGCTCTGTCCTGTGGATGTTGATGATGGGTGTCCTCACACAGACTTTCTATTTGATGAAGCTGTAGACGAACGAGCCGAGGATGATGACCAGAATGATACAGCAACATAAGATCATCATTTGTTTCTGGAAAAGAGTAGGGGAAAGGATGCAGCAGATCAGGTCGGGGTTGCACCATAACCATGAGTCTGTAGTTCCCCTCACAACGCCTGTGTTTGTGGTCCTAAAGTTGCCGAGTTGCTGGTGTGTTGGGCACAACTTACCCTGCGAGCCTCCTGCTGGAATTTAGCCGCCTTCTTGGTGTCAGCTACCGCTCTCTCGACGAAGCCCACCGACTGATCCATGTTGCTCTCGATTCTGTCGATCATGCTGCCCTTTAGGACAAGAAACACACGGGAATGGATATTAACGAGAAGAATAGGGGAATGTCTCACTGTGTAAACTGTCAAATGTAATAGCTCAGAAGTTTCATGAAAGGTGTAAATGTTCAAAAGTTTTATTCCAGAGCTACTAAAGAATTGGTTTAATGTTGATAACAGAGTCCAAACCAGGCAGAAAACAAACGCTCAAACTGAATAACTCCAGTCATTATACTGCATTTAGCCACGGTGGTTGGAACAGTGAGGCCTGTTTTTATTAGGGCATCACACATTAACACTAAAACGCTGGTTTAAGGCATGAGTACCTGGTTCTCCACCAGCATGGCGATATCCACAAACATGTCGTGCAGCTCCTTGATGCTGCTTTCCAGCCTCATGATGTCTTTGTGCCGAGCTTCAATTTCGTTCAAGGCCTGCTGACTGATCTTAGAGTCCATGATCTGGGCAGTGGAGGACACAAACACAACCGCAGTAGAAGAGTGAGTGTAGAGACACATGAAAGCACCTGGAAATGGTAACCTGACTGATCAGATGGTCTGTGGCGTCAGCGCTGCCTTCGTCTCACCCCGGCAGTGAAGACGGCCGAGTTGCCTCCCTCCAGCATCTCCTCCAGCTCCTCGTCTGTCGTTGCTTTCCCCGCTGTGATGGAAAAAGCACACAAGGGGGCCACGTATCAGCCATCATCTCCATCCTGACCTCAGGACGTGGTTGTGCAAACTCACTGATCTCCAGCTGTCGGGCGATTCGTCCTTTGCTCTTATCCCTGAAGTCCATTTGTGCTTCGTTGTACCTTGTCATCACCTCAACAAATTTCTTAGCCAGGATGGCATGCTGGGAAATATCAGAATGGTCTGGGTGAGAGGTGGCTACTTCACAGGCAGTTCACCTGTCTGCATGTCTTAGCGTGTGGAGCTTCTTGTTTTGAGGCTCCAGTCTAACTCTTCTCTTGCACAGGCTCTACCTCATGGAGCTCTGCATCAGCTCCATGTGCTTTCAGGTTGTCAGACCTCATCCTAGTGTCTCACAGTCCCTTCATCAGCTCCTCGTTCAGCAACAATGAGTTCAGACCAAACATCTGACTGTCTACACAAATCTATGCTGTAATTTCTTACATCCATTAAAGCATATTATATTCATCAGTGATCACTGTAAAGGTTTGTCACCAGACGCCGTCTTTTGTCTCACCTGAGACTTACGTATCCGCAGATCCGCGGAGGCCCTTTCGTCTTTGTTGGATTCAAGTTGGCGCTCAATAGCTGATGCACAGATGGAGACAAACAACAGGACAAAACAAACACTGGGTGGGAGTCGTCAAAAAACAGCACAAATGGTTTTACTGAAATACTTTTGACAATGGAAGTAATGTTGTAGTAGTTATACTCCATGAACTATGAGGAGTGAGCAGATACACATCTGCACTCACACTCTGTGGAGTGTCTGACAATAGCAGCAGGGCTACAACCCTCAACACAATGTGATCCGGAAAACACAGAGTACTGACTTTTCAGCTTGTTCCTGGCATTGTTGGCTGATTTCTTGATTTCGTTGGTGAGCGCTTCAACGTCATCCTGAGTCTCTAAAAAAAGAAGGTCAATGGTCAGTTTGAGAAACTTAGACATAAAATACAGATAAATAATTGGAGTGGGGACGTTACTCTGATCAGATGTGGGAGCAGACAATATGCTGGAGTAGAGCTTTTTTATTTCTGTGACACTTTCATCAATCTTGTCAATACTGAGACGAATATCTTCAGCCTGAAGCACAAACACACAAAAAGCAGAAGCCAATGATCACGTTAGTGTGTCGGAGAACACACTGGAGGAAGAGACAAACACCGGCAGCAAACCTGAGCAAAGAATTCATCCATGAAGGCTTCACTTTCCACAGGAACCTCGATGTCATCACCTGCAGCATCGCTTCTCTGTCACACACAAACAGGACGTTGTTAGCCAACTCTGTCACACATAATGGCTGTAGATGTGTCATTTAAAACACAAAGGCTTTGTAGCTGATGTGTTGCCTGCTTACTGTACCTCCTTTAGCTGCGCCAGTCGATCCTTCATCTTGACAATTTGGAGTTAAATAAAAATGTAACGATAGATGGACAGGTAGCCTAAGATGGCCTCCAAATCAGTCCAGCGGAAATGATGAACTCCTCCAAAAGTTCCAGCAGATCAGACTAAAGGAAACCTATGAGCAATACCAAGGTCAGCAGCTACAGAAGTGAGGTAAATTAAAAAAAAAAGCATATGAACCAGGCTCCTAGTTGCTTCGACGTTGCTCCGTCACCGAGTGTCTGTGGTCAACTTGACATGAGGTCCCACTAAGCTTCTAAGAACAGATTAGGACAGCAGTGTTCAGCAGGATAAACCTATCCGGCCCCTCTCGGCCCACAGCCTTACACAATGGACATAGCTGTCCAGTTGGAGTGCTGGTTAATGTGCAGTATTTTATGTCTTTGGTTTAGCACTTAAAATGTTTCAGGCATGTCAAATATTTCCGTTTCTTATTAGTCACTTTGACCTGTTTTGCATACCTAGGTTCCACTTATTTTCATCAACACTATTTTAGCATCGCATCAGACACATGTAGCAAATGTATGAACCTGTTCTCATTGGATTGACTTTGAAACAGTCAACAAATTCCATTGTTTTCCATTAGTTTTTTTCAGCCAAAAAATTAAAAATTAATGTTATGGATTTAATAAATCAAAGCATTTCTTCATCTGGACCCAATTCTTTCCATAAAGGGTAAATTTGACATAAACTACAAAGATGACGATCAATAAAGCACTGATTCACACTAAGACCAGTGTTTTGTATTTTACTGCGTTATGACTGATTGGATGCATTCATATACTTGGTTGCAAGTTTGGTTGTTTGAAGGCAAAATGAGTTTTTGCTGCGTATTTCAAATGTTTTGACGCAGTTAGAGCCTTTAGCAAACCAATCGTGAGCCAATGTTTAGACCTGTGTGTGAAATGCTTCAATGGATGGCAATAAAAACTGTAAATATGAAGGTTGCAACCCAGGTAGCTAAGTTTATGCCTCTGCTTCAAACATTCATAAATTCTCATTCCAAAGTCAACAAATTAAGATTAATAATGAAATAAAAAAGAAAAGAATAAAGAAAGAAACCTAGCAGCCAGCAAACCTTTGAGCATGTGCTGGGTGTCAGCTCAGTGATGACACAGTGGTCGGGGTTTTTGGACTATCCCAAGGATAGGGGGTGTAGGTGGCCTGTGGGCTTCTAGTGGCTGCAGTGCTAGTAATTCAGTTTTTATTTGTAACCAACCATCGAGAGTGAACCCAGCCAACCAATCACTGTCATTCGTTCTGTCCAAGATAGACCCGAAGTTCAGTTATGTAGTTCCCCAATTGATGGAGGATAAAGATACAAGAATATGATGGATGTTGAGGAACAAAGGAATAGGCATAAATTATAATAATTGGAACTCTGATACCTGAAAGGAGGCAAGATCATTTCTATAATTTAGGATTATAAGATGAATATTAACAATTATCAAAGACAATTGTCAAAGACTTTGAATAAATTGCAGGCCACCAACCTGTTTCCAGGGACCAAAAACCAATTAGGATATTGGGAAATAGTTACAATAGTTACAATAGTTAGGAAACGTTTCCAAGCCATAACCTGAGATCTATTGATCTTGTTAAACATATAAAAATAATCACAAACAATCACCAGTTAGCTTATGACACTAATTAATTAAATGAAATAACATTGATGATGATCAACAAAGTACAACAAGGGTCATATAATGAATTGTTCTGCTATATGAAGGTATTTTCTATTCTGACAGAACCCATCCATTTTCCAAGCAAAGTGCTGGAGCCTAACCCAGCGAGAGGGTACAATCCAGTACACTGCAGGGAGATGTGAGAAAGAATGTACAAACTCCCCACAGAAAGGAACCAGGGGGCCGCCTGGGAATCGAACCCAGAACATTCTTGCTGTGAGGTGATGGTGCTACCCACGCACCACCGTGCTATCCTCTATATAGATTTATAATTAGATATATAATTGATTTATAAACCCTTTGCTCCTGTTCCGGTTCCTGCAACAAGGTGCATGGATGTGGATCAGCTGGAGAATGAGCTGGAGAATGAGCTGGAGGCTGCTTTTCTATTGCGTGCCTCTGTTTGTTCATTAGCAAGTCAAGTGACGTAGTCTTTTATTGTAATTTCAACCAAGTACTTTTCGGTCTGCAGTGAGAACATAAATTAGAAAATAGATTTACAATTTTTATATTACTAGCAAATAGAATAAAAAAGAATTATTACTTAGCTAAATTTAGTGCACAGTCCCTTGGCAGAAAGTAGTATGCACTACTAGCGGCGTTCTGTCTGGAAGACGACGTCCGGCACTGACCTCCCAGTGCCCACGACCCGCCACTGGACTCTGGTGGTGCTCTCCCGGCCCAGCGGCTGCTGGGTTCTGCCTCGTCTCAACTTCTCCCCCCCCCCGCATGCGTGTTTGGACTTTGTGTGGAGTCATCGCATTTGGACTCTTGTTTGGGACTTTGTGTTGGACTCATATTCAGGATTTTGTGCTGTTTTTTCCTTATATGGACTCTTGTTCTGGATTTCGTTTTCAATTTGGTTTCATCTGCTTGGTCTTGTCTGGGGTTTTGTCTAGTTCCATTGGGGGACGTTGTCTGTTGTAGCCCACTGCCGATCCTCCCTCCGCCCACCCTGGTTGTGGTGCCTCGGTTTGGGGTTTTTGTGGACGTTTGTGGGGGGGGCTATTGGGCGCCTGGGGATTTTCCCTGGGGAGGGGGGTACTGTCACAGTCTGAAGTTTTGTTATACATTTCCTGATTTATTTTGTAGGCACTTTCGGTTTCTGTTCCGTACTGTATGCCCTTTTCCTGCTTTACGCCCTAGTCACGTGATCACACAGCTACTTTCAATCCGGTCTTTTATTTCAGTATATAACTACCAACACTTACCTTTATTCCCTGCCAGATTGTTAGAGTTAATAGAGTTTATTGAATTTTGAGTTTGTTCTGTTTCAGCACTCTGATTCCTTGCCTGTCTGTCTTCGCTTTGTTAACTTTTGGATCCTCCCTGCCGGTACCGTACCCAGAGTTTGTAGGTGTTTTGACATAGAACCTGTTTGACTATCTGCCTGCTTGCCGTCTTTGTACTTTTGCCCATCTGCTTACCTGGTTCTGACCTCTGTGTGTATCTGACTAATGAGAATATTAAACTCCCTCAATCTGAACTTAAGAGTCTCCTGAAGCTGTGCATGTAGGTCCGCCATCATCACGCACACTGCTCTGTGACAGATCTCAGTGTGAATCAGTGCTTCATTGATCGTCATTGGAGCCTGTTGCTCTTTGTTGTCTTTGTAGTTTATGTCAAATTTACCTTTTATGCAAATAGTTTAATCCAGATGAAGAAATGCTTTGATAGATTGAAATATTACCGAAAAGACATGTAAACTAAACTACAGTCAAATCTATTGGAGGATGAGACACAGCCACTATTGATACTCAGTGTCTGATTAAGAGCTTCCCCATTCATGCTGGTAAAGAACAACACAGACCCATTTTTGGTGCCATTTTTAAAGTCTAAAGACTGATAGCAAATTGAGTTCTGGTCTTATTGGTTTCTAATAGTTAAGAACAGATGGTTTCTCTTTGGTCACATAGCTAAAACACTGGAATTTGGACTGTTTGAATGACATCAGTGTTGACTGTTTTACAAAAGGGAGGAGAAAATGTGTCAATCCAATGAGAACCAGTTTAAACATTTGCTACATGTGTCTGATGCTCTGCTGGAATAGTGATGATGAAAATAAGTGGAACCTAGTTATGCAAAACAGGTCAATTAATAAAAACTGTAAACTAAAAAGCAAAAAGTATCCTTTAAGTTCACTTTTATGCACATATATACTAATATGTACCAAACTTAAGTATATTTAAGTGATTCTCTACTTACAAGTATAAAAAAGGTCAAATGTTTTTCATCTAGATTTGTAATTATTATCAAGTATACTTGATTTAAACTAAAAAGTACACAAAAAAGTCTAAATGGGTAAATTAGTTATGAGTTAACTGAATGTATAAGGCAGGAATACAATCATAGATAATGCATAGCGTGCTACATAGGCAGTTTGAAGAGATTTGATGTCCACGTTTCAGTTTAAAGTCGAGAAAATTTTTGATTAAACCAAATCAACCATCTCCAGATGGTTCATTAGGTTGCATCTTTTCTTTACTCTCTGTTATATTTATCACTGTGATATACAGTTCCATCATCCAAAAATTGTTTGTAAGACCAGAAGCAGTTACTAAGATTTCCACACTGCTTGGATATGGTAGACTTATACAAACCTGGAAAAATCCCAAAAATCTTGCTTTCATTTACTGTTGAACTTGTGATAGTGCTCTTGGAATTTTGTATTATGAAACTTAAACAATTAGTTCACTAAGAATAAAGTAAAATATGTTTGCTTAATGTTTACTTAAAGATTACTAATAATACATATTACATGAGTTCTCAAAGGTATACTACAATAAAATACAAAACAGGTGTACTAATAGCCTGTATAAAGTACACTAATAGTTTAGTTGTTCAGTATACAGTAGTTAGAAGCCTAGAAGTACATAATTAGTATGTGCAAATTTAAAGTTTACTAATAATATCTATCTGCTCAAACCACTGTGTTAACTTGGGGGTTATTCAGGCTAATAGATGAGCAAATAATTTTCAATAGCCTAAGTAGGGAGCGCACAGCTTAAAAAGCAGAAGGTCTCAGGTTTGAGCCGCCAGGTGTCCTTGAAAAGGACACTTCATATCACCTCCCCAGGGGAGGGGTTAAAATGCAGAGATGAAAGATTCCAAATGTAGGCTCACTGAAGTTTAATTAATATTATGAGTTAATATATATCTCATATGAAATCTAACAAAACTAAACTACAGGTATACTAATAGTCTGTATGAAGTACACTAACAGTTTAGTTGGTCAGTAATGTTAGTAGTCCATCCATCCATTTTCAACCGCTTATTCGCGTTCGCGGTCGGAGGGGGCTGAATCCCAGCTGTCTGTGGGCGTGAGGCTGGGCGTCGCCAGTCCATCGCAGGGCAACACACAGACAGAAATTCATTCACACACACAACACATTCACACCAATGGGCAATTTAGAGTGAACAATGAACCTAATGCATGTTTTTGGACCGTGGGAGGAAGCCGGAGAACCCGGAGAGAACCCACGCGAACACGGGGAGAAAACACACAGACAGGCACCTGGGCCGAACCCAGGCCCTTCTCACTGTGAGGCGACATTACTACCCACTGCACCACTGTGCCGCTCAGTTAGTAGTCCAGAAGTACATAATTAGTTCATGAAAGTTTATATGCAGCTAATACTGCATAAATAATACTATAATATAATATTATAATATAATACTAGAACTAGATTCACATAAGTATCTGTAAAGTATATTTTAGAAATATACTTCAGTATAGTTGATCAAATAAACATTTAGTATACATTTTTTGCCAAGGGGTATCAATGGATTGTGAAGATATATGTCCAGTAAAAGGACTTCTGCTTCACCACCACAGCTGTACACACGTGTAGTCAGTTAAACACTTTCCACCACTGCTTGTTTTCTGTGAAGCATTTGACGGTACTCGAGCTCATGTGAACGTCCCATTTATTGGTTCGCCATTTTATCGACAGCACGTGAAGGCAGCAGCCTTGGCGCTCCTCCACCCATCATTCGGGTTCCGCTCCGGGTGGATGTCACTGACTGACGAACTCACCGGGACTGTCCGAAGGTAAGGGACACCGCGACCTGGACGCACGCGCTCCTAGTCTCCACAACCAAGAGACGCTCCAGTCCACTCACAAGCCTTCGGTTGGGTTATTTCCCGACGTCATTGAGCCCAGGGACGAGCTGAGACCTTCGCCTTCTGCACGCGCGTCTTTAAAGTTTGGGGAAAGTTTGGGTCTTCTGTCCTGAAGGCGCGGCGCGCACACCCATACGTTCTTACGCGCATCTATACATTCCTACGCGCATCTATACATTCTTATGCGCACTAATAACATTCTCACGCGCATCTATACATTCTTACGCGCATCTATACATTCTTACGCGCATCTATACGTTCTTACGCGCCACAACTCTTTTTTTGAAAACACCGTTTCAGCTCGTTTATTCTTTTTATTTCTTTGATTAAATTCCGTTTTTCATTGTTATAAAGGGTAGAGAAACGAGAAAACGGTCCGTGTACGTTCTAACAGTTTGATTTCCCCCTCCAGATTAAAAGCTGGGAAAACGAGATTTAGTAAACGAGAGTTTATTCTTCTTTAACACTGTGCTTTGATTAAATTCCGTTTTTCGCTCATACCAAGAGAAACGAGAAAACAGATGTGTTTTGTATTTCATTTTATGGACTAAGTAAGCAGAAGATGGCTGGATTTCAGTTGATGTCGCCTGGATTTAATTTGCGCTTGAGCACCGCCTTCCCGTCGTCGTTGTACTCAAAATATGTTTCAAAATAAGAGTCTCACATTATTAGGCCGCGCGTCTGGCCTCTAACGTGCGTACCGTCAGAGCAAACCTTACAGCGTGTGAGTGTGGGTCTCTTGTTACAATACAAAGTTACTGGACTTACTGGGAGCTGTGGTCCTGACTACTTTGCCATGACAGCCCACCCAAACAACCATGTGCTGTGTTACCAGTGTGTTCAGACACATTAACAACTCCTCCAGTTCTAAAACTGGCAGACCTTGTTCATAAACATAGTTCTGCACATTACACTACACATTTATGTTCATGGTATCCATTCCATTAAAATGGGAGACACAGATGTCAAGGTGGGTGAATATGCGGTGCCGAATGTAAAAGGAGCACCTATAACTAGTTTTCTCACGTTTAACTAAATGACACAACATGTTTTCTCACATTTAGTTAAATGTGCAAAAGTCTAAATGTAAATGTTAAATATAAATGTAAATGTTAAAAATAAAATATAAAGTTTAAATGTAAATGTAAAATGTAAATGTTAAATGTAAATGTTAAATGATCACCGGGTGCAAAACTGAATATTTAAGTAGACTCCACCCCCTATGATCCTAGATCAGTGACGCGGACTCAAACACCTCTAACAGTACGCATAGCTCCGCCCACATCTGACTCTGGATCAGAGAAGCCTGAAGTCAAAGCCATCATGGCCGCCAGCTCCGACTCCCTCCCGTTGGGGGAGATTGAACGGGCTGTAATGGCAGGTGTGCGGGCTGAGGCTCCGCTTCAAACTGCTGTTCTGTCTTAAACACCATTAATGGGGAGTTAGGTAGGTTTGAATAAAATATTTCTGTGGCGCCGGTGGAGAATTAGTTAGCTAACTTTACTAGCTAGCCAAAGTTACGTCCACGCTAGAAACAAAAGTTTCCAGATCAGATGTGGGCGGGGTTTGGCACTGTTTGAGGTGTTTGAGTTCGCGTCTCTGATCTGAGGGTAGGGGTGGAGTCTACTTGCACATTCATGAATATTCGGTCTTACACTTGGCGAACATTCAACATTTACATTTAACATTTACATTTAACATTTACATTTAACATTTACATTTAACTTTTAAAATCAACATTAACATTTAACATTTAAATATTTAAATAATAAAAATAATTTGAGAAAACATGTTGTGTCATTTAATTAAATGTGAGAAAACTAGTTATAGGTGCTCCTTTTACATTCGGCACCCCATAGGTTGAACAGGTTGAAACATACAGTAGACTCACTGAGTCAGAGTGGTCAATAGAAGAAGTGTGGCCCAGAGGTATGTCTCTCTCTCCACTCTCTGTGGATGCTATTGAGCTGAATTTTATACAGTCATTTATGTGTTCTACAATCCCCAGAGTAATTAATTAAAGCCTGTTGGTTAAGATACTGTAAATAAAAAACAGATGATGGTACTGTATGACAATAAAACACAAACTGTAATATAGTGATTGTGTATATGTTGGAGCATTTCCATTAGTTCATCACTAGAGGGAGATAGTTATCTCTGTGATGGGAACTGGGCATCTGTGGGGCGGACGGCAGAAAAGAGAGAACCAAGATGGAGACCCTGTATGGAACGTTGAGATGCCGTGTCATTTCTAGTAAAGGTATAAACTAGAGGCCGTTGTCTACGTTGTGTACCCCATGATACCACACTAACCTACAAATTGCATTAACAGGAGCAATCACGCAATAAATAAAGTGGCAATCTTTTCATAATCGCAACACCAAAACACGTGTACACAGGCTCCGCCATCCATTTCAGGCACAGCGTTGACCCATTCTGCCAGAGCTTAGTGCACACTTTGTACCCAACAATACTCCTGCAGCGTGCTGCACACATGGAGCCATCGATGAAGCCTAAGTGAAAGTAAGAAAAGAAATAGATAAATACTGTACTAACCTGTGTGGTGTAACTGGTGCATTCTTTTGATGGTTTAACAAAATATGACTGATCTCGCTAAGGTCAATATGCTTAAACATAACACACCACAACAAGGTCTGCCAGTTTTAGAACTGGAGGAGTTGTTAATGTGTCTGAACACACTGGTAACACAGCACATGGTTGTTTGGGTGGGCTGTCATGGCAAAGTAGTCAGGACCACAGCTCCCAGTAAGTCCAGTAACTTTGTATTGTAACAAGAGACCCACACTCAAACGCTGTAAGGTTTGCTCTGACGGTACGCACGTTAGAGGCCAGAAGAACGGCCTAATAATGTGAGACTCTTATTTTGAAACAGACTACAACGGCGGCAGGAAGGCGGTGCTCAAGCCCAAATTAAATCCAGACAGCATTGACTGAAATCCAGCCAAAACACATGTGTTCTCATTTCTCTTGACATTAGGGAAAAACAGAATTTAAGCAAAGCACTGTGTTAAAGATGAATAAACAAGCTGAAAACAAGAAAACGGCTGGTTTTCTCATTTTCCCAGCTTTTATTCTGTATGGGGAAATCAAACTGTTAGAGCGTACACGAACCGTTTTCTCGTTTCTCTTGATATGAGCGAAAGACGGAATTTAATCAAAGCAGCGTGTTAAAAACGAATAAACGAGATAAAAACAGTGTTTTCAAAGCCAGACAAATCAATTGTTTTAAAGCCATTTCCCATTTTCTCGTTTTGAGGAAAAAATCTGGTGGGGAAATCAAACTGTTAGAACGTACACAGACCATTATAGGACCTTCTCCCTCTTCGTGAGGCTTTCAGTCATTGTCAAAAATGGGACGATTCCAACGTATGGTTGTGTGTCTGCGGATTTGAGTTGTTTATACCACTTAGGCTATTTGTAGCACTTTCAGTGGGTCTATGGGGTCAAATTAGAGGGAAAACGAGAAAACGAGTTGTTTTCCCAGTCACGTTACCGTCCAAGATCTTCTATGTGGCTACATTTAAAAACATTCTAATTAGATACCAACACAAATATGAACACTATTGTTTGTGCTCAGTAAAGTAACCACTTCCTGCCACCGTCTGTGGACACACTGCACACTCTTTGTTTGTTGTAGTGTTATGTCATTGAACCACATGTGGACACGTGACATTTGTGGATATTACAGCAAATGACCTATAAAGGTAACTGTAGTAATTGAAGGATATTTTTAGTGTACTGCTAAATTAAGACCCAGTGTTGCCTCAGAATAGATGATCAGCTGGAGCAGCAGGTGCAAACTGAGTCCAGTTGACTACCTTCAGGGTTTATCATGTTTCTCACAGCTCTAATTTTGTCTATAGTCACAAGCTTGGAAACCAACACTGAACAACTGCTTTGAGGCACAGGTTATTTTTGTACAGTTTGTAGTTTCCTTTAGACAGAAGCTTGTACCTTGAAAGGACTTCACCTCTGTTGCTGCCAAATGTGATAAATTCTTTGTTTTTGCATTGAACTGATTAGTTCAGTTCCGTGTGGACAGTGCAGCTTTGATAGTTTATATACTAGAAGAAATAAATGGATAGATGCAGCTGATGCCTAGTTTTATTTAGCCTGTCACTCCATGTGGACTGCAGACTGTGATCTACTGCAGCTGAGGGAGCAGAGTGTCTGTCAAAGCTTTACGCAGCTTATTTTCAGTCCTTTGTTTGTATGAAGCGGTTCATCTGTGGCTTCCACAGGGTGTCTCTAGTTTTTGGTTAAAGCAGGGTGGATCTAGCATTTCTTTACTGGCCTCTTTCTATTCATGCATGACTTCCAGAATGTGACAAAACTCCCTCCGGTCATTTCTGTAAGTTAAATCACCTATTTAGGGTCCCAATGAGCTTTGACCTCCAGAACCTGATCAGTTCATCGTCGGGTCTTGCTGGACCTCCTTCTGGTTCCTAGCACACTCGTGCACTTTAAGTGGAGAGAACTCTGAACACAGAGCATGGGGGAGGGTGAGCACTCAGTGGTAATTAGGCTTATAGTGCATACACACGTGCACGCTGGTTGTAGTGCAGGTTTATTTCCGGTTTTATTTTGGTATTTCCGTTTTTACCTAATTCATGTTGCTGCCAGCTTTTCACTTCCGGACCATATCATTCTACCTGTGTGTCATTAGCAATCATGCCAGTATTTAACCACCAGTACTCACCTTTATCCTCTGCCAGATTGTCGTGATTTTTTCCGCATTCCAGGATTCGTTTGATCCATAGCCTGATACCGTTTCTGTTTCCGAGCCCGACCTAGTCTTGGCCTTGTCCTTGTCTGTACCGTTGCCGAGCCTGTCCATGGATGACTACTGCTTGCTTAACTGATGCTGAGATCGCCTAGCCCTTGTCTGTCCTGTCACCGAGCCTGCATGTGGCTGACCACATGCCGCGCCTGACAATAAATGCACAATAAAATGAGAATAATGAAAAAAAAAGTAGTGCGGGAACAGACTCAGACAGCACAATGAGGGAACCTGACTCTTCAGTCTTTCACTGACATTAATGATTGTCTCGTTTGTTTTGTCTGCAGATGATGTGCATTGCTGTGATCTTGCTGGCCGTCACCCTCAGTGTGGGTTAGTATGATCCCATTTCTTCAGCACTAACCTGGTCTCTGGCCCCTACAGCTCTGTCTGAAGGTAGCACCACATTGTTCCCTTACAGCAGGGTCAAGTCTAACCAACGGACAGACTGGGATTAAATTATGCATTGCCTTTCTTAGATTAGATGCATTAGATTGTTGCTGCTGACTGTTGCTTCTTTGCTCGCTGTCTCCTGGATGACGGGCCAGGGGGGGTTACAAAAAGTTACAGATGAACAGAAAAGTGCAGTTTTTATCTCCTAACTATCAACTCTGATTGACCTTACGATCCTTTCTTTTCCCTAGAGTCCTACGGTGTCAGTGACCAACGGTTAGCTCATGGTCGTCAGCTGAGGATCTTTTTGCCCAAGGGTTCAGAAAAGCTGGAGTTCACCCCCGCTGATGAACCCAGAAAAATGGTTCGGTACTGGGAGAAAGGCAGAATAGGGTCAGAACAACAAACACCACTTTTTCTCATTGTCCACCAACCAGTGTTGCTACGTTTGGGTCTTTATTCTTTAATCTGTGTTTTACAGGATGAGAAAAGGAAGACTGTCAGCCTCAGGCAATGACTGGCACTGGTACATTGACCAGGTGAGAAGAGTGATGGTGCTGTTAACAGCTGGTTGAGCTGAGGCCAGGGGTTCCAGATGTTCAGTGTGCTCACTGTCTGCTCT
Source organism: Betta splendens (assembly GCF_900634795.4). Lineage (NCBI taxonomy): Eukaryota > Metazoa > Chordata > Actinopteri > Anabantiformes > Osphronemidae > Betta > Betta splendens. Next base: position 17,441,173 of record NC_040881.3, read on the forward strand.
GCTTTTTTCAGGTGACCTATGAAGACCAAGGAACATACATTCTGAGGAATTTCTTTAATAAGAACATCTCTACTGTCAGAGTTGCCATCACACGTGAGTTGACTGAGGGTTTACAGGCCACAGGCTCAGACTCGGTTATCCAGCGTTGGTCTTCAAGACCACACAATGTTGGAGGACTGCAACTCTGTTCACTGGGATGTGGCAGTTATTGTGTTAGGGTTAAATAGGTGTCTATAAACTCTTTTCTGTATTAAATCTTGTTTATTCGACTGATCTGACCACATGCATGAAGCCTGTGTCACGCTTTTCCCCTCTTTTCCAGCCAGAGAGGTCTACAAAAAATGTGTAGCAGGAGAAAGTCTCTACATCTCACTGGAGGGCATCCAACTGGAGAAGTCCCTGCTGTCCTTCTCTGGGCATGCTGCCAATGTTACACTGGTGAGACGGGACTGATGGATGAACACATGAACACAGGGACTGGAGGGGTTGTAGATGTTGGATCAGCTGCTTACCTCTTGAGTGTATTGTGGGCACTTTAAGTAAATTGGCACTAGTATAATAGCTTAAATGGTTTTTATTATAAGTTTGTAATGTTCTCTACAAGATTATGTAATTGGCCTGAGAGCTTTGAGAACACGAGCGCTTGCTTAGATTATTTTTCTAGTGTTCATTGTGCCGTCACAGCGACACATTAAGGGCTACAGAACTAAATATATTTGATACTGATGCTAGTTAGAACATTGATGCAGTGAAAGTAGATAAATCAGTGAGTTGACAGGGTAGTGAGGGGTTTGTTGACTCCAGCACCGTACTTCAGATCAGTGAGTGTCTGATGACACCAAGAATCCACTTGAAACAGTCAAACTTCAACCTTGTTTAAGTAGAGTCCTTGGTGACGTGTACGTTTATTTAACTTAATTCAGAGACGCATACAGACTGTATGTTAGGAGTAAAGCAGGCAGGTGAACAAGGGCTCTGGGTGCACCAGGAGGGATAACATGAAATACAACTCACACCAATAGGGGATTGATCGCTTTTCAGTGGATGTCAAGTCGATGTTTAACGTGATGTTTAATGTTTAAATTGCTTTGTACAATTCTCCTCAGGTCCGAAACGGTTCTAAGGTTACACAGAAGCTTCCTAAATACGTTGGTCGGGTCAGGACCACTGCCAGTAACATCGAGGTCAGAAACGTGAACTATAGTGATGTGGGACATTACACGCTGAAAGACCAGAAGCAGCGGGTGGTGTCTGTGACGAGGATGGACCTGACAGGTGGGCTGTCGGTAACACGGTACCACATCTGGGTCCCACAGTCTGATAAGTAAGGTTAGTTTAGAGGTGAGGACATCAAGGAGCCATGTTAATGAACAGGTAACATATGGACAGTTTTTGGTACTAGGTAAAGTTAATGTAGTAAAACCTCATTTACATCTTTTACTTTCCAGTGAGTAGCTTTTCAGCTGTTTTCTCATCACTTACACTGACTGTGTATGAATTAGAATGGTTTCTCCACCACAGTCCATCACAAGCAAAACAAGGACAGCCCTCTTTTGGCTCTGCTCCTGCTACTGCTTTCCATCCCCATCTGGATTTACTACTACCGTCGGAAGAAGATCGTCCGGAGAAGAGCGAGCGCTGCTACGCAGCTTCAGGTACAGACAATGGGCACGGGAGGAGTCAGCCGAGGTGGAGCAGGCGTCTGCTGCCTGGAGGAACTCCATGATGACCATAATGATGAGCTGTAGTCGTTTGTCGCACTCAAAGAACCTGCCTGTCTCTCTTTGCAGGCCGTTCCTAATACCACCCCCCCTCCGCCTGCTGGTCCTGTTGGACCTTGTCCTCAATACAATGTAAGGTTATATCCATCCCATTGTGTGGTTATGAAGCCAGCAGCCATCTATAACGCTGTGTAATTTTTGCAGGCCTACTACCAAGGCCCTGATGCCACTATGGTATGTAACACGTAGACTCAGTGTTTGTGTTGTGGTTACGTATCACAGACAGCTGTGTGTGTGTGTGTGTCTATGTAGGGTCCTACAGTCCACCCTCCCCCTCCCACCACCGGCCCAGTCCAGTGGAGCGGCCCAATGCCATCTGCGGTCAGTACCTCAAAGCTTTCTGATGATGATGATGATGATGATGATGATGATGATGATGATGATGATGATGATGATGATGATGAACTGTCCAGTGTCTAACGTGTGTCTACTCCTGCAGGCCTATCCTCCCTACCCTCCTGGTCCAGCCGCGATCCCACCCGGTCAGCCTCCGCAGTGGAATGGACAGTACCCTGCTGGACCGGTGCCTCCCATGGTACGATTAGTAATTACCCTTAGTAGATGTTCCACTTTTTTACCATCTACGTCCATTTTCATGGGCTCTTTGAACCCATGAATTACTGGTAACTGAGGTCTTTATGCCACATCACGGTATTCACACATACAGTTTACTAATTGTGATTTGACTCTTCACTGAACTGGATCTTCAGTGGCTGTTTGTCTGTCTGTGATGGACTGGTTACCAGTGTCCAGGAGGTGAACAGGTAGATCCTGGCAGGCAGACAGACAAGGACCCACACAGACTTACAATCTGAATGATGTAATTAAATACAAAACATCCATTATATTTCAAAGTGAAACAATGAGACACTGTTTAGAACCAAGTATGAATGTACAGTACCTAATACTGTTCATTCTGTGGGCTCTGCTGCTGCATGATACCGTATGTGTGTGTGTGTGTGTGTGTGTGTGTGTGTGTGTGTGTGTGTGTGTGTGTGTGTGTGTGTGTGTGTGTGTGTGTGTGTGTCTGTGTCTGTGTGTGTTTGTGTGTGTGTGTGTGTGCAGGGCTATGCTCCAGCTCCAGTCATGTACAGCTCTCCTCCTCCACCGGCTGCAGCAGGTGAACCTTACAAAGAGGAGGTCAGGGTGGAGGCGGCGGCTTCTTCCCCTGCTATGCCTCTGCTGAACGCTGCTCCCCAGGTGAACACACACCTCAGTTCTGAGCAGCCTGGAGTGAACATTTAATGTTAAACAACCTGTAACGAACCCCAGCACATACAAGCTTTAAAACATGTGTTCTAGTGATTTGTTACCTGCTCCACTTATTCACTAATTGTGGTTATATAATTAGAATGTCATCGAAATGTTGATTTATTTCACTAGTTCCATTCATAAAGTGAAACTTGTATATTATAATAATGCATTACACAAACTAATATTTCAAATGTTTATTTGTTTCAATTGTGATGATTATAACTGACAGCTAATAAAAACCCTGAATTTAGTATGTCAGAAAAGTAGAATATTACTTAATACCAATACAGAGAAAGGATCTTTAGAAATCTTAGCCAAAAAAAAGTATTCACAATACCCTATAGGATTTCTACGGGGTTAAAGTCAGACGAGTTTCATGGCCAATTAACAACAGGGATCCCATGGTTGCACAGTGGACCAACACCAGCAGATGACATGGCACTAAACCATCAATGACTGTGGAAACTTTACACTGGACTTCAAGCAACCTGGATTCTGTGCCTCTCCTCTCCTCCTCTAGAGTCTGGGACCCTGATTTCCAAAGGAAATTCATCAGAGAACAAACGTTTGGAGCACTCAGCAGCAGTCCAGTCTTTTTTGTCAATTCTGACGCTGTCTGAGTAGTGTGTAGAGTGGCTTGACACAAGGAATGCGACAGCTGAAACCCATGTCTTTATACATCTGTGCATAGTGGTTGTGGAAGCACTGACTCCAGCTGCAATCCAGACTTTGTGAATCTCAGCCACATTGTAAAGTGGGTTTTGTTTCCAATCCTCTCCAGAGTGCGGTTATCCCTGTTGCTTGTCCACTTTTTTCTTTTCCTTCCCTTCGCCTCTCTGTCAACGTGCTTGGACACAGAGCTCTGTGAGCTGCCAGTCTCTTTTACATTGAGCTTTTGTGTCCCTCTTTGTTTAAGGTGTCAGTGCTCGTCTTTTAGTCAACCCTTTCAACCCTTTCACAATATTTAAATTTACTGTGAAACTGAATTTGGGGTTTTCATTAGTTGTCATGTTATAATCATCACAATTAAAAGAAAACAGTCTGTGTGTAATAAATATAATATACAAGTTTCACTTTTTGAAATGAATTAGTGAAATAAATCAGCTTTTTGATGATATTCTAATTCTATGATCAGCCCCTGTAATGGTGATGCACCCTCGCTTTAAGTGGGTTCCTCTGTGGCTTTATTCCAACACCAGGCTGAGGCTGCGTCTCCCCCTGGGGCTCCTCTGCCGCCATCCTCCAACAACGTTCTCGCCTCCTCTGATGCTACGTATTAGTTACAGATCAGTGGGAAAGACTCCACCAGCTTCTTGTAGGACGTTGAACCCCCGATTATGCATCCTCAACACAGTTAGTGCCTTTTCATCTGTGTGAAGGCGTCTGTGGCCACGGTCTTCGTATCGTTACGTAGGTTTGTGAGCAGCTGGTGTCATAATGTTTGTCTCTGTGCTGTGAAATCGTCTGTTTCTCTCCTTAACTGTCACACAGGAAGGAATTTACACAGCTTTTATTTGTCATTTGTTATAAATATAAAGTTTATTCATTTGGAAGCAGTGAAATCATATTCCAATTTATGATTTTGATTTGTTATTATCGATACTTTCTGGAATGTTAGGAATTTGTTTCCCATCATATGTTGGACATCTGAGTGTTTAAAGAGTTCCTGTCACAGTCCAGACTCCCTCACCCGTTGGTCTTTCTTCGTCGTTCCATCTCTCTCAGCCGTTTCTCCAGGATTCTCACCTGCTGCTCCAGGCGAGCTGTTTTCTCAGCCACGTCGGGGCCTCGTGACGGCCCGACACCCAGCAGGACGCAGACGCACACCAGGACGGCCAGGCGGGCGGCCATCGTCTCCGTGCCCACACCCGCCCCCTGCTGGCCACACTGGGACCAACGGGTCCTTTCTGTGGGCGAACTGGGCGAGGTCGCCCCCTGCTGGGAACAGGGGCTCTGCTCTGTGGGAGGAGTGGGAGAGGCCATGACTCAGAATGCACAGAATGGGAGGGATGGGCTTCAGTAGACGCCCACAGATCAAGTTTGCCCCATCTTAGTTAGTCTGCGCTGTGACAGGAGGAATTAAAACCTACAGGAGGAGGCTGCATAAATTTGACTTGATTTAAATTAAACAGTCCGAGTCAGAGCGTGGGTACAGAGCTATTGATGCCACGTTCTGATGATGGTTTGAGGTCCATCTGTTCTAGTTTAGTTTAGTTTAAGTTCTATGTAATGTCTTTGTTTTGATGGTGGTTCTTGTTTGCTTCCCCCATGACATGTAAACACAGCTCTGAATGCTAACGCTCTTGTCCCGTTCTGTCCAAAGATCACCAGGACCGAGTCTGAACTCTGAACATTAGCAGTGTTTGCTTTAATCTCATCGACTCCACAGCCCTGAAAAAGAGACGACAGCTGAGATGCTGACCTGGAATTCTGGATTTCTTGTCTGTAGCAAGAACCTTTGAGCACAAAATTGTTAGATTTAATTTTAGTACCAACTAAATGTTAATAATAATGATATAATATTATTTAAAAGAATAAATAAACAAATTCATCAGAAACAGTAAAATAATGTTTGGGTGCAGCCACGTTTTATTGTCTATACTCGATTTAATGCTGCAAAATGAACTTTTGGGGACTGAAAAGTGGGCCAATTTAGTCCCAAGAAGTAATAAGTGAGTAAACGTATAAGGATACTAGAAGTAGATTCACATTAGTGTACTTACTCTGTAAAATATACAAACTTTTAGTATACATTTTTTGCCAAGGGGTATCAATGGATTGTGAAGATATATGTCCAGTAAAAGGACTTCTGCTTCACCACCACAGCTGTACACACGTGTAGTCAGTTAAACACTTTCCACCACTGCTTGTTTTCTGTCTAGCATTTGACGGTACTCGAGCTCATGTGAACGTCCCATTTATTGGATCGCCATTTTTTCGACAGCACGTGAAGGCAGCAGCCTTGGCGCTCCTCCACCCATCATTCAGGTTCCGCTGCGGGTGGATGTCACTGACTGACGAACTCAACGGGACTGTCCGCTCTCGACCGAAGGTAAGGGACACCGCGACCTGGACGCACGCGCTCCTAGTCTCCACAACCAAGAGACGCTCCAGTCCACTCACAAGCCTTCGGTTGGGTTTTGTTCGCGGGCCGGACGCGTTCCACGACGTCGTTGAGCCAAAGGACGAGCTGAGACCTCCGCCCTCTGCACGCGCGCGTCTTCAGGCACCAACATTCATGGCGATTTCGAAAGTTTGGGCAATGTTTTTGTCTTCTGTCCCGAAGGCGCGTGCACCTAGACATTCTATAGGATGCCGACCCTAGGCGCCACACCTCTTGTTGTTTTTATACCGTAATACACACACACACACACACACACACACACACACACACACACACACACACACACACACACACACACCTCCTTTGTTTATTACAAGACCTCCTCCCTCTTTGTGAGGCTTTCAGGCGTTGTCGAAAAATGGGACGATTCCGACGTGTGGTTGCGTGTCAACGGGTTGTTTACACCACTTAGGCTATTTGTAGTACTTTCAGCGCGTTTCTCCTAAGCAGCGTAATTGTAGTTGACAAATAATAGTCCAGCCTGGTTGTACGACTTAAACACTGCAACAGTGAAGCCGTTGCATCCTCCAGGCTGCTCTGGACATCATTGAGCACGACGTTCCTGCGCTCGCTATGCTAATCGTTTGATGTTAGGCCCCGCCCCCAATCATCCATATTTGGCAGTAGGGTCGTGTTTCGGCAAAAACTTTCCAAAATTATATAATAATAGTTCCAGTAATATTTAAGACGATATCAGGAAGAAAACACACCAACATTTGTGATTTCCGCTCCTTCCTACTCTGTGGGTGATGATTCTTCCACTGAAGGAGCAGCTCAGAGCTCCCACAGTCTGGTGCAGTGGATGAGAGGAATTGTCCGTGATGGATGTCAGCTTTGCCAACATCCTCCTCTCACCCACCTCCTCCTCAGAGTCCAGTGGACGGCCCACAGCAGAGCTTCCTTCCTTCCCTTATGTGTTTTCCACCAAGTGAGCAGATCACTCTTATTGTCTGGAGATACAGTGTTTTCTCGCCAGTGTTCTTTGGTAAAGACACAGTTCTATAATTTCCTGTCATTATCGATATGACGCTCCATCAAGCTGGTGAGTGGTTCCGTGGTTCGACTTCAATGCACCTTCATAGCCTGGTTGTGCTGGACAGTGTGATTTTGGTAAAAACATGTTTGTTGTTGAAGTCTGACCACTTCCCACTATAGAAGGAGCTTTGTAGGTATTAATTCTTCGCTGGTGGCCGATATGCTGCTTTTGTTCTCAGACACTTTTGCTTCAGGAACACGAATACATCAAACTATGTAATTAACATATCGTAAGATGATCACAGAAAACATTATACCGGTTTGTTCGGGTGGTATGATAATGCGATGCACCCCTAATTCTGATCATTTTAAAACTGTAACCATACAATGTGAATTCTGTAAAGAAAATTAAAAATTTTTACTAAATATAGTTTATAACGATAAGAGTATAATGAGATGTGCATTAGGCACTTCCCAGATTCCTACATGATCTGTGTGTTGTGAGCTCCCTGTGCAATGGATATCAGCATGTAGCTCCATACGACGCTTACACTGTTTCCACAGCATGCTATAGAGTCACGTCACCGTCCAAGGTCCTGAAGGCCTCTATGTGGCTACATTTAGAAACAGTCTAATTAGGTTCTGAATATAACTGGACTAATAAAGATACCAACACAAATATAAACACTATTGTTTGTGCTCAGTAAAGTGACCACTTCCTGCCACCGTCTGTGGACACACTGTACAGTCTTTGTTTGTTGTAGTGTTATGTCATTGGACATATAAAAAAGATATTCACAATGTTAAAAGTCTTTTTAAAAAAATCTCTCATTTATCTTACATAGTGACATTTGTGGATATTACAGCAAATGACCTATAAAGGAGTAATCGAAGGATATTTTTAGTGTACTGCTAAATTAAGACCCAGTGTTGCCTCAGAATAGATGATCAGCTGGAGCAGCAGGTGCAAACTGAGTCCAGTTGAATTCCTTCAGGGTTTATCATGTTTCTCAAAGCTCTAATTTGGTCTATAGTCACAAGCTTGGAAACCGAGACTGAACAACTGCTTTGAAGCACAGGTTATTTTTGTACAGTTTGTACCTTGAAAGGACTTCACCTTTGTTGCTGCTTTTCTGCCAAATGTGATAAATTCTTTGTTTTTGGATTGAACTGATTAGTCTGTGAGGACGGTGCAGCTCTGTAGCATTCCTTTACTGGCCTCTTTCTATTCATGCATGACTTCCAGAATGTGACAAAACTCCCTCCAGTCATTTCTGTAAGTTAAATCACCTATTTAGGGTCCCAAAGAGCTTTGACCTCCAGAACCTGATCAGTTCATCGTCGGGTCTTGCTGGACCTCCTTCTGGTTCCTAGCACACTCGTGCACTTTAAGTGGGGAGAACTCTGAACACAGAGCATGGGGGAGGGTGAGCACTCAGTGGTAATTAGGCTTATAGTGCATACACACGTGCACGCTGGTTGTAGTGAAAGGAAAATCCCTTGTGATGCACCTCTAACCTACTTATACCAGTAACTGGTCGTACAGAGCTTCTGCGGCTGCTGCTCTGTTCAGTAGCTGCAGTCAGTGTTTGTCAGTGGTGAAGCAGGTTCACACTGTGTCATAGGTAGTAATCTACAAACACATCATGTTGATTCTTCTATTCTTCTACACTTTGTTTTCAGTTGAAAGTCAGGCCCCACCTCACACATGCTGACCCAGGACTGCTTGGCTGTACACGACCCCCTCCATTCACCTACTGGACAAAATAAACACCGTCCATTATAACAAAGAGAGCAAGTTTGCTGATGGAAAGGAACTAGATCAAGTGTGTGCATGCCAGGCAGCAGTGAATAGCTGAATTCCTTCTCATTCATTCCTTCTTTCAGAAACCTGTTCAATCAGACCACCACTTCAAAGCTAGCTCCTCGGGGCAAACACTCATTTACACTAGTGTGGCATTGAAATGGACACTTTTTCAGTGGCTGTGTGAATTGGAAGTTGGTCTTTACAACATAAATGCACAATAAAATGACACTATGAAGAAAAAGTAGGGCGGGAACAGACTGAGGGAACCTGACTCTTCAGTCTTTCACTGACATTAATGATTGTCTCGTTTGTTTTGTCTGCAGATGATGTGCATTGCTGTGATCTTGCTGGCCGTCACCCTCAGTGTGGGTTAGTATGATCCCATTTCTTCAGCACTAACCTCGTCTCTGGCCCCTGCATCTCTGTCTGAAGGTAGCACCACATTGTTCCCTTACAGCAGGGTCAAGTCTAACCAATGGACAGACTGGGATTAAATTATGCATTGCCTTTCTTAGATTAGATGCGTTTGATTGTTGCTGCTGACTGTTGCTTCTTTGCTCGCTGTCTCCTGGATGACGGGGCGCAGACCTGTCATCAGACAAACCCTTTCATAACCACCTACCCACACGTTCCCAACACTCTCCCTTTCTGCCCCATGTCAAGCTACAGGTTCCTTATTTCTGGGTTCCTGCACAGTACCTTTGTACCAGAAGGTGCACATGTCAAGCAGAGCTTTTCCAGTAGATGGGCCATCTTTAAGATGAAGGTTCCTCACTGTTGTCCAAGTGTTGAGGTGCAACACTGTTCTTGTTGTTAAGAAACAGAATGCTCTGGTGGGACTCCCCTCGCCTCCTCTCACTCACAGATGCAGAGGGAGGGAGCAGAAGCTTCATCCAATAGGCCCAGGGGGTTACAAAAAGTTACAGATGAACAGAAAAGTGCAGCTTTTATCTCCTAACTATCAACTCTGATTGACCTTACGATTCTTTCTTTTCCCCAGAGTCCTACGGTGTCAGTGACCAGTATGAACGGTTAGCTCATGGTCGTCAGCTGAGGATCTTTTTGCCCAAGGGTTCAGAAAAGCTGGAGTTCACCCCCGCTGATGAACCCAGAAACATTTTTCAGTACTGGGAGAGAGGCAGAATAGGGTCAGAACAACAAACACCACCTTTTCTCATTGTCCACCAACCAGTGTTAGTACATATGGGTCTTTATTCTTTAATCTGTGTTCTACAGGACGAGAAAAGGAAGAGTGTCAGGCTCAGGCAATGACCGGCGCTGGTACATTGACCAGGTGAGGAGAAGGATGGTGCTGTTAACAGCTGGTTGAGCTGAGGCCAGGGGTTCCAGATGTTCAGTGTGCTCACTGTCTGCTCTGCTTTTTTCAGGTGACCTATGAAGACCAAGGAACATACATTCTGAGGGATTTCTTTAATAAGGACATCTCTACTGTCAGAGTTGCCATCACACGTGAGTTGACTGAGGGTTTACAGGCCACAGGCTCAGACTCGGTTATCCAGCGTTGGTCTTCAAGACCACACAATGTTGGAGGACTGCAACTCTGTTCACTGGGATTTGGCAGTTATTGTGTTAGGGTTAAATAGGTGTCTATAAACTCTTTTCTGTATTAAATCTTGTTTATTCGACTGATCTGACCACATGCATGAAGCCTGTGTCACGCTTTTTCCCCTCTTTTCCAGCCAGACATGTCTACAAAAAATGTGTAGCAGGAGAAAGTCTCTACATCTCACTGGAGGGCATCCACCTGGAGGAGTCCCTGCTGTCCTTCTCTGGGGATGCTGCCAATGTTACACTGGTGAGACGGGACTGATGGATGAACACATGAACACAAGGACTGGAGGGGATGTAGATGTTGGATCAGCTGCTTACCTCTTGAGTGTATTGTGGGCACTTTAAGTAAATTGACACTAGTATAATAGCTAAAATCATTTTCATTATTAGTTTGTAATGTTCTCTACAAGATTATGTAATTGGCCTGAGAGCTTTGAGAACACGAGCGTTTGCTTAGATTATTTTTTTAGTGTTCATTGTGCAGACATAGCAACACATTAAGGGTTACAGAACTAAATATATTTGATTCTGATGCTAGTTAAAACATTGATGCAGTGAAAGTAGATAAATCAGTGAGTTGACAGGGTAGTGAGGGGTTTGTTGACTCCAGCACCGTACTTCAGATCAGTGAGTGTCTGACGACACCAAGAATCCACTTGAAACAGTCAAACTTCAACCTGGTTTAAGTAGAGTCCTTGGTGACGTGTACGTTTATTTAACTAAATTCAGAGACGCATACAGACTGTATGTTAGGAGTAAAGCAGGCAGGTGAACAAGGGCTCTGGGTGCACCAGGAGGGATAACATGAAATACAACTCACACCAATAGGGGATTGATCGCTTTTCACCGTGTAACGTTTAATTCGCTTTGTACAATTCTCCTCAGGTCCAAGATGGTTTTAGGGTGTCACAGGACCTTCCTGATTACTATGATCGGGTCAGGACCACTGCCAGTAACATCGAGGTCAGAAACGTGAACTATAGTGATGTGGGACATTACACGCTGAGAGACCGGAGGCAGCGGGTGGTGTCTGTGACGAGGATGGACCTGACAGGTGGGCTGTCGGTAACACGGTCCCACATCTGGGTCCCACAGTCTGATAAGTAAGGTTAGTTTAGAGGTGAGGACATCAAGGAGCCATGTTAATGAACAGGTAACATATGGACAGTTTTTGGTACTAGGTAAAGTTATGTAGTAAAATAACATTTACATCCTTTACTTTCCAGTGTAGTTTTCCAGCTGTTTGTCAGGCTTCCATCACTTACACTGACTGTGTATGAATTGCTTTCTCCACCACAGACCACCATGAGCACGTCAAGGGCAGCCCTCTGATGGCTCTGCTCCTGCTGTTGGGCATTCCCGCCGGGATCTGTTGCTGCTGTCGGAAGAAGATCTTCCGAAACAGAGCGAGCGCTGCTACGCAGCTCCAGGTACAAACAATGGGCACGGGAGGAGTCAGCCGAGGTGGAGCAGGCGTCTGCTGCCTGGAGGAACTCCATGATGACCATAATGATGAGCTGTAGTCGTTTGTCGCACTCAAAGAACCTGCCTGTCTCTCTTTGCAGGCCGTTCCTAATACCACCCCCCCTCCGCCTGCTGGTCCTGTTGGACCTTGTCCTCAATACAATGTAAGGTTATATCCATCCCATTGTGTGGTTATGAAGCCAGCAGCCATCCATAACGCTGTGTAATTTTTGCAGGCCTACTACCAAGGCCCTGACGCCACCATGGTACGTAACACGTAGACTCAGTGTTTGTGTTGTGGTTACGTATCACAGCTGTGTGTGTGTGTGTGTCTATGTAGGGTCCTACAGTCCACCCTCCCCCTCCCACCACCGGCCCAGTCCAGTGGAGCGGCCCAATGCCATCTGCGGTCAGTACCTCAAAGCTTTCTGATGATGATGATGATGATGATGATGATGATGATGAACTGTCCAGTGTCTAACGTGTGTCTACTCCTGCAGGCCTATCCTCCCTACCCTCCTGGTCCAGCCGCGATCCCACCCGGTCAGCCTCCGCAGTGGAATGGACAGTACCCTGCTGGACCGGTGCCTCCCATGGTACGATTAGTAATTACCCTTAGTAGATGTTCCACTTTTTTACCATCTACGTCCATTTTCATGGGCTCTTTGACCCCATGAATTACTGGTAACTGAGGTCTTTATGCCACATCACGGTATTCACACATACAGTTTACTAATTGTGATTTGACTCTTCACTGAACTGGATCTTCAGTGGCTGTTTGTCTGTCTGTGATGGACTGGTTACCAGTGTCCAGGAGGTGAACAGGTAGATCCTGGCAGGCAGACAGACAAGGACCCACAAAGACTTACAATCTGAATGATGTAATTAAATACAAAACACCCATTATATTTCAAAGTGAAAGAATGAGACACTGATTAGAACCAAGTATGAATGTTCAGTACCTAATATACTGGTCAGACTGGTAATAGTATTAGTCTGTGGGCTCTGCTGCTGCATGATACCGTGAGTGTGTGTGTGTGTGTGTGTGTGTGTGTGTGTGTGTGTGTGTGTGTGTGTGTGTGTGTGTGTGTGTGTGTGTGTGTGTGTGTGTGTGTGTGTGTGTGTGTGTGTGTGCAGGGCTATGCTCCAGCTCCAGTCATGTACAGCTCTCCTCCTCCACCGGCTGCAGCAGGTGAACCTTACAAAGAGGAGGTCAGGGTGGAGGCGGCGGCTTCTTCCCCTGCTATGCCTCTGCTGAACGCTGCTCCCCAGGTGAACACACACCTCAGTTCAGAGCAGCCTGGAGTGAACATTTACTGTTAAACAACCTATAACGAACCCCAGCACATACAAGCTTTAAAACATGTGTTCTAGTGATTTTTTACCTGCTCCACTTATTCAGTAATTGTGTAACAATTGCTTTAGTAGTTTAAAGAAGATGGTCATATAATTAGAATATCATGAAAAAGTTGATTTATTTTACTAGTTCCATTCATAAGGTGAAACTTGTATATTATATTCATTCATTACACAAACTGATATATTTTAAATGTTTATTTCTTTTAATTGTGATGATTATAACTGACAGCCAATGAAAACCCTAAATCCATTATGACAGAAAAGTAGAATATTACCTAATACCAATACAGAGATAGGACTTTTAGAAAACTTGGCCAACTGAAAAGGATGAACATGAAAAGTATGAGCATTTACAGCACTCAATACTTAGTTGTGGCTCCTTTTGCCTGAATCACTGCATCAAGGCGGCGTGGCATGGAGTGGATCAGTCTGCGGCACTGCTCAGGTGTTAAGAGCCCATGTTGCTCTGATAGTGGCCTTCAGCTCTTCTACTTTGCTCTTTCTACCACATCTTTTCCTTCCCTTCGCCTCTCTGTCAACGTGCTTGGACACAGAGCTCTGTGAGCTGCCAGTCTCTTTTACATTGAGCTTTTGTGTCCCTCTTTGTTTAAGGTGTCAGTGCTCGTCTTTTAGTCAACCCTTTCAACCCTTTCACAATATTTAAATTTACTGAGAAACTGAATTTGAGGTTTTCATTAGTTGTCATGTTATAATCATCACAATTAAAAGAAAACAGTCTGTGTGTAATAAATATAATATACAAGTTTCACTTTTTGAAATGAATTAGTGAAATAAATCAGCTTTTTGATGATATTCTAATTCTATGATCAGCCCCTGTAATGGTAATGCACCCTCGCTTTAACTGGGTTCCTCTGTGGCTTTATTCCAACACCAGGCTGAGGCTGCGTCTCCCCCTGGGGCTCCTCTGCCGCCATCCTCCAACAACGTTCTCGCCTCCTCTGATGCTACGTATCAGTTCCAGATCAGTGGGAAAGACTCCACCAGCTTCCTGTAGGACGTTGCCCCCCCCCCCCCTCCACACACACACATACATATTCTAGTCTTTTTCTTTACAATTTAAAACTTCTACTCAGTTTCATTGGAACATTAAAGTGCATCTGTGTGTGAGCGACGGTGAAACACACAATGATTTCGTTTGCTGCTGCGTCTACCTCTGGACCCAGTGGGGCCACATCACTTAGTCCAGTCTGGACTGTTCTAGGCCATTCCGTCTCTGCGCTTTATAGAACAAGGTCACTGCCACCATGCTGCTGCAGAGCATCCTCCACCCTGTCCTAGCTCTTGGTTGTGGGGCTGCTGGGAAGGAGCTGGATGAGGACATGTAATGTAGCATCTAACCACTGCCACCCCTCTGCTGTCGTACAGCATGTAAACTGGTGCTCCTCTTTCATCAGGTGCCTTTGACTTCAGATGAACTGTATGATGTCTAAGCTGAACTAAACAACCGATCATCCTCTGACTAGCACACGCTGGTCTTAACACATCACTCATCAGACCACACTGCCTTGGTTTCCTTTCTGCCTTCCTCTCTACGCATCCAGGTGTTCGAGGACTCTACTAACAGTTTACAGAAGAAATGAGCTGCCCATTCATGAACACTAACTCATTCAGTCTAAGCTCTTCATGCATCCTCAACACAGTTAGTGCCTTTTCATCTGTGTGAAGGCGTCTGTGGCCACGGTCTTCGTATCGTTACGTAGGTTTGTGAGCAGCTGGTGTCATAATGTTTGTCTTTGTGTTGTAGAGCTGATTCTCACCTTTAGAGATGTGGAGATGAGCTGTGGTTCACATAATGAAACCACATATATACTTATTATAGGTGACTGTAAAAGTAACTAATGATATTCACTAAGTGTAGTTGTAGTTAATGCCTTGCTGTGGATGGAGCTGGACAGTGGGAATCCACATCCAGAGAACAGTGGCTACCTCTCATTTTATACCTGTACAGTTACATGTATGCAGTGAAATGCATGAATAAAGTGAAATGTTCTGAATCGGGAGGTGATGCATGTGGGTAATATTAAAATACTGATAAAGTCATCCTTCAGTAAATCAGCCTGTTTTAGCTAAAATACTCCACAGGCAGATTGTCGACAGGCAACATGTGCCGAGACTGAACGACGTCTGATGCTGGAAACGCGTACATTCTTCTACAGTGCAGATGGTGTGAAATCGTCTGTTTCTCTCCTTAACTGTCACACAGGAAGGAATTTACACAGCTTTTATTTGTCATTTGTTATAAATATAAAGTTTATTCATTTGGAAGCAGTGAAATCATATTCCAATTTATGATTTTGATTTGTTATTATCGATACTTTCTGGAATGTTAGGAATTTGTTTCCCATCATATGTTGGACATCTGAGTGTTTAAAGAGTTCCTGTCACAGTCCAGACTCCCTCACCCGTTGGTCTTTCTTCGTCGTTCCATCTCTCTCAGCCGTTTCTCCAGGATTCTCACCTGCTGCTCCAGGCGAGCTGTTTTCTCAGCCACGTCGGGGCCTCGTGACGGCCCGACACCCAGCAGGACGCAGACGCACACCAGGACGGCCAGGCGGGCGGCCATCGTCTCCGTGCCCACACCCGGGTCGCTCAGAATGAGCCCGAAGCCCACCAAAGCCAAGCCGACCTTCAGCAGCCACAGAGTCCGTCTCAGAGCGGAGGCAAGCAGCCGAAGCAGCAGGGAGAGCAGCCAGTAGCCGACGAGAGCTGCGAGGACCCACTGCAGAACAAAGGTCAGGCCCTCTGGAGTCACTCTGTTGAGGGGGAGGACGACTGTGGAGGACGGAACCAGAACAGCACGTTAACATATCTGATCCAAACATGTCATCAACAGCGTCACAGAACAGACGGATTTACAAGACTCAGGAACCCAGCTTCATAATCACAAACTTACAGCAAATAATAATGATCATTTCTCTCCAGAAAGACAAGTTCAGATCATATGAGCCCGATGGCTCAGATTCTCACCTTGAACTCCTGCAGCCTGCAGGAGCTGTGAGACGTACTGAAGGAGCAGGTTCAGGACGGCGGCTGCACCTCCTGCCACAGAACCCAGAACCAGAGAGAAGGCCTAGGTCAGAACACGTGCAGGTGATTAGGAGGCACAGCACGCATTCATCAAAAGTTGACTTTATAAATGAATGACGGATGACGTCATGGCGAAACAGTTTGAGCTTTGTGAGCTTGTGAATGAATCTCTATTAACATCTACAGCGTTCTGAGTCAAAGATAAAGTTAACAAGTACTAGTCAATAAGTTCTGCTTAGCCGTAGTGGTCGTCACAAACTAGTGACACCAGTGATCTCGTGAGATCAGAATCTGCTGCACGTGGTCCCGGTCCAGGCTCCGGACCGGACCAGGAGCAGCCCCACGGTCCCGATTCAAAGCCGCTACGTGTCTCTGACCTTCTGCACCGACAGCAGCGTCTGCTCCCCGGCCAGCCTGCCCAGCTGGGTCCTCCCCTGCCCGGCCAGCTCCGCCAGGGCGCTCCGCAGCTCCTGGATCATCCCGGAGCGACTCTCGAACATCGTCTCCCCCGAGACGGACAGCAGCAGGGCGGCGAGCAAACACAGCCGGCCGACGGCGCTTTGTCCGGGCAACATGGTGCAACAGGCCGCTGCTCGCAAGTTCTCGCAGCACAACAGGATGTGGGAAAAAGTTAGTGGGAGGACTGGGCGGAGATTCCGCCCCCTGCTGGCCACACTGGGACCAACGGGTCCTTTCTGTGGGCGAACTGGGCGAGGTCGCCCCCTGCTGGGAACAGGGGCTCTGCTCTGTGGGAGGAGTGGGAGAGGCCATGACTCAGAATGCACAGAATGGGAGGGATGGGCTTCAGTAGACGCCCACAGATCAAGTTTGCCCCATCTTAGTTAGTCTGCGCTGTGACAGGAGGAATTAAAACCTACAGGAGGAGGCTGCATAAATTTGACTTGATTTAAATTAAACAGTCCGAGTCAGAGCGTGGGTACAGAGCTATTGATGCCACGTTCTGATGATGGTTTGAGGTCCATCTGTTCTAGTTTAAGTTTAGTTTAGTTTAAGTTCTATGTAATGTCTTTGTTTTGATGGTGGTTCTTGTTTGCTTCCCCCATGACATGTAAACACAGCTCTGAAAACTAACGCTCTTGTCCCGTTCTGTCCAAAGATCACCAGGACCGAGTCTGAACTCTGAACATTAGCAGTGTTTGCTTTAGTCTCATCGACTCCACAGCCCTAAAAAAGGGACGACAGCTGAGATGCTGACCTGGAATTCTGGATTTCTTGTTTGTAGCAAGAACATTTGAGCACAAAATTATTATATTTAATTTTTGAATTAACTAAATATTAATAATAATGATATAATATTATTTAAAAGAATAAATAAACAAATTCTTCGGAAAAAGTAAAATAATGTTTGGGTGCAGCCACGTTTTATTGTCTATACTCGATTTAATGCAGACTTACTAAAATAAAACATATTAGAACAGTCACTAAACTAGAATATAAGTCTCTGAAACCAACTGATCCTGGATGTTCACCTGCTCCGGACCAGGATATGTCTCTGTGGCAACTCTTCCTTCCTTCAATGTGCTTTTAAGTTCACCAGGCCTGTTCCCTTCCCTTAGTTTTGTGCAACAGCTCTGCAGTTTCACACTGTCCACATTTAGCCCTTCTGTTAATTTCACTTCTGCATTAAAAGCAGCTGGATTCAACTCCGGGGCTTTGTTGGTTTCTTGTTTTCCAGAAGACTGAGGACAAATAAAAGTGCGATCAGCTAAACTTCCTCTCTCAAAGAAAGGAGTGCTGTGTGGACAGACAGGAAGGAGAGGTCGTCCAAAGGATGAGGTCAGAAACATTCCAGAGAAATTAGAGCCTCACACAGTGGAGCTTATGACACAAAGCTTCATTTGAGCTGCTCAGATGTTTCAACATGGACTCAAACATACAGTAAATACTACGAGTGTGTAGATGAAGAGAAGCAAAGACGAGGAAGGGAAACATTTCACAGGAGCAGGAGGATAAT
Organism: Betta splendens; assembly: GCF_900634795.4. Lineage (NCBI taxonomy): Eukaryota > Metazoa > Chordata > Actinopteri > Anabantiformes > Osphronemidae > Betta > Betta splendens. The sequence continues at coordinate 17,459,532 of NC_040881.3, forward strand.
GAGCAGGGTAGAATACAGGGAAAGTCCTTTACATTAGTATGTGTTGACTAAACGACAACAACGTCTACATGCAGTGTTGTTGTCTCACACATCAGTGCCTTTGTTAGGTCGCCTCCTGGGTTCCATCAAGATCAGTTGTGCTCAGGGCTGAGGAGCATTGAGGACGTGACAGCAGCAGCCTGGTCCAGAGACTACGAGACAAAGAGGAAGAGTCGTCCACTTAGTCTTTATGTTGACGGGTTCAGATCTTGTGCTTAATGTGATGTAACATCTGGAGGTCAGACAGCCTGTGATGCTGCTGCACCAGAACCAGCACTAACTGGAGCTGCAGTAGCTCGTCTGTGAGTCGGAGTCAGACTTCACCGAGCCTTCGACTCCTGTGACCCGTTGTTCCTTCCTTCTGACCACTGCTGACCAGCAGAGCTGTGGTTCTGGAGCTGTTCTGTCCCAGTGATCTACTCTGCACGGTTGGATACTTCTCAAACTTTCAACTAAAGGTGTCTGGACCTTCACATGAAGCTGTCTGTCTGCATCTGCTGGTGTCTGTCTGCATCTGTTGGTGTCTGTCTGCATCTGTTGGTGTCTGTTGGTGTCTGTCTGCATCTGTTGGTGTCTGTTGGTGTCTGTCTGCATCTGTTGGTGTCTGTTGGTGTCTGTTGGTGTCTGTTGGTGTCTGTTGGTGTCTGTCTGCATCTGTTGGTGTCTGTCTGCATCTGTTGGTGTCTGTTGGTGTCTGTTGGTGTCTGTCTGCATCTGTTGGTGTCTGTCTGCATCTGTTGGTGTCTGTTGGTGTCTGTTGGTGTCTTTCGGTGTCTGTTGGTGTCTGTTGGTGTCTGTTGGTGTCTGTTGGTGTCTGTCTGCATCTGTTGGTGTCTGTTGGTGTCTGCTGGTGTCTGTTGGTGTCTGTTGGTGTCTGTTGGTGTCTGTCTGCATCTGTTGGTGTCTGTCTGCATCTGTTGGTGTCTGTTGGTGTCTGCTGGTGTCTGCTGGTGTCTTTTGGTGTCTGTTGGTGTCTGTTAGTGTCTGTTGGTGTCTGTTAGTGTCTGCTGGTGTCTTTTGGTGTCTGTTGGTGTCTTTCGGTGTCTGTTGGTGTCTGTCTGCATCTGTTGGTGTCTGTTGGTGTCTGTTGGTGTCTGTCTGCATCTGTTGGTGTCTGTTGGTGTCTGTTGGTGTCTGTCTGCATCTGTTGGTGTCTGTTGGTGTCTTTCGGTGTCTGTTAGTGTCTTTTGGTGTCTGTCTGCATCTGTTGGTGTCTGTTGGTGTCTGTTGGTGTCTTTCGGTGTCTGTTGGTGTCTTTTGGTGTCTGTCTGCATCTGTTGGTGTCTGTTGGTGTCTGTTGGTGTCTGTTAGTGTCTGTTGGTGTCTGCTGGTGTCTTTTGGTGTCTGTTGGTATTTGCTTGTGTCTGGCTTACGCTGTACTGGCCGAAATTACGTCTCTGCCTGAGCAGCAGGAAGCCGAGGAGCCCAGAGATCACCGTCTGGGCCACAGTAAAGAGAAGCAGGGATGATTTCAGGCCTCGGCTCATTTTCTGTGGAAGCAGACAAAGTCAGTCTCAACGTTAGGCCAGCATTTTGCCACTGAAGCACCTTTTCTCTCAAAATCTCTCCCAAAATCTGTGGTCAGCCCGAGAAGCTCAAATCGTGCAAATGTGAAGTTGTGAAGCAAAAGGTGCACTGACCACAGCATAGTACTTTTCATTGCAGCTATGTAAGTCCATGGAGCAATCCACCTCAGGGTTCCTCTCTATATCCACAGAGTAGATGATAATGGCCACCACAGACAGCACCAAAGATACCACCGTCACCAGCAGACACACCTGCAACTGGACACAGCACACACAGCGTCTCACCCCCACTCGCTTCCACTCACACCATCTATACAGGCTGAGGCCACACTCACATTCCTAAAGCTGCAGTGTTTGTCCAAGACAATGGCGACGACTCCTGCTATAATGAACTGCAAGTAATGGGAGAGTAGATCAGTCACCAGGTGGATGTTCCACCGGTCACACAGTGAACACACACACTCACCATCAGGCCGCTCCACCAGGGAACCCCCAGGATCACCACCTCCGTGGACTGCGTGAAGTGTAGAGGGATGGAGTAGGACATGACCATAAGTCCCAGCATCACCTGGCTCACCTGGCACACACACACACACACACACGCACGCACGCACGCACGCACGCACACACACACACACACACACACACACACACACACACACACACACACACTCAGTATCAAACCACAAGAAATCAACAAGGAGAAAGGGTCCTGGACCCAGCCCCCATGGGCCTCTTGCTCCTCAGGTTTCAGACTCACCCCCAGACTCTTGGGTTCTCCTCTCTGGACGGCAGTGCGTAGAGCCTGCTGTGTGTCAGTCAGCTTCACAGTGTTCACATCCTCCGACACCTGCACGGTGAGATCCCTGGTAACTGCCACAGCCATCACCTGCAAGCAGACAGCAAGGACTCATCAGTACCAGCCCTGAAGTCCCTGTTGCCTCATCATCGTCGCCAAGAAATCTAATCTAATTTAATCTATATATGAAGTATATCATATATATATATATATATTTAATTGCGTTTGATCTGTAGCTGGTGGTGTCAGAGGTCAAACCCGCAGCTTCACGCAGAACCTCAGCTAATGTCCAAACGTTTTCACAGCCAGATCACATGCCACAGACTAAACAGAGCACATCAGCTGGTCAAAGCCTCCGCACAAACATCGTTATCTCCTCAATAATACATTCACGTTTGCTGCGTAATAACCCGCGCGTCACGTTCTAACGACACCACTGTTTCGTTGGGTTCTGGTTCCTCAGCGTGAGGCCCGACGGCTCCAGTTGTGTAACATGGTCGTTGTTGCTCCATTGTTACCAGCCTTTGGATCAGATCCCACCGGCACCGGAACCGCAGACCCAAACCAGAGCCCAGCGTCGCCTTCTTACCTCCGCTGCCGCGCGTCCTGCTCGTCTCGGACTCTGGCTGCTTTTACCGTGTGTGTGTGTGTGTGTGTGTGCGTGCGTGCGTGTGTGTGTGTGTTGGAGGCTGGGGCGCAGCAGCTGAGCTCCTCCTCCGCCGCCTCTCCTCTCTCTGGACAGAGCCACAAATTAACTCAACTTGGTATCGTTTCGGTTGAAGCTTGATTCGAAGGGCAGCGACCGGACGTTTGCAGGTAAGTGGACCCCGACGCGTTAGTGACTAGTTTGTGTTGTTACGTTGCGTCTGAAAGTGTGGAGCATCCACTGCGTCTCTGACCTCTGAGTCTGGTTCTGGTCGGGCTCGTGTAGTAGAATATAAGTTGTTAACACACACGGGGTGGGGGCAGAACCTTCTGGGCCTGAGCTGTAATACGTATAATATATGAACTGAAGGAGCAGCTCCCTCCAGGCTGCGGACGCCATTCACTGGTTCATTGGTTCATTGAGTATCAGTACGCACTGTAACTGGCAGCGCTGAGTGGGTGCAGCAGGTCGTCTGTCCGTTAGGTACGTCACAGTTCGGGTGATGAAACCCACTGACGCACCTGTAGGGGCGCTGTCGAGCAGTTGTCGATCGACTGTTTGTGATTTTGATTGTATTAGCTAGAACTTAGCCTCTAACTAGCTGTATTGTGTTAACTAACCCCAACCTTAACCTGTGAGCTAGCAGGTAGAGCAGGCACCTACTGGCCCACACCGATGGGCTGATAAGTACTGAGAATGTGCGCGTTCCTTATTGGGCCGGTCAGCTTGTTGTTGGGACGGGAAGGGTGCGTTACTGTGCAGCTGCCAGAACCGAGAGGAAGGAGCGAGCGCAGCTGTTCACGTGACCGTCCCAATGGAAGCGCCGCTAAAAGCTGTGGAGCCGATCCTGGTGAACGTGCAGCCCCCCCCCCCCCCCCGCCCCCCGGCAGCGGACGCGTCTCCACGCTCGCCGCAGAGCACGAGCAGAAGTGCAACCGAGCGTTTCGTCATCACCCGGCCCTCTTCCTCCTCCCCCTCCTCTTCCTCTGACCACATCTGCTTCTCATCCTGCAGAATTCCTGCCTAAGAGCTTCTGACATGTGGTTTTGATGAAGTAACACGGCCACGCACGCTTTTCTGTTCGTCTTTTTCTGGCTTTCACTACCTTATTGTGTTTGTGTTTCTCAATGCTCTGTCCAAACACATCTGCTCGGACACACACATGGTGTTGCACAACTGCAGCCGCTCTGCTCCGCTTTGTCTCTGCTGTTTTCCGCTCTCCCACTCATGGGGTTTTGCACTTTTTCACTGGCGCTGACAGTTTTCCTGTTGCAGTAACAAGACCTAACGAAGCATTTCATTTCTTGAGCCTCTCCACATCCAGAGTTTTGCTACCATTCGTCGGAGGTTCTGGTCCATTGCACTTTTCTCTCATATTTCTGTTCTTGTTGTTGCAGCTTGCGAAGCAAGTTCTCCAGTTTCACGTGTGGAGGAGTGGGAATGAGTGCTGGTATCAGTCAAATATTACAAGAATCTGCCCCTTCACATAAACAGGAAACGTTGATCTACTATGTGAATAAAGGACCTGCTATGACAGAGCAGCACTAAGACCTTTACATGTTTGACAATAATAGAAGTAAATGCAAGGCTCTTCTCATCAGAAGGAGGGAAAGGCAGCAGCGATCAACATAGTCAAACAGCGTAAACACGAGGAAACTGCAGCATAAAGTCCAGGCGAGGTGTGATAGGGCGACGTGGAGGCCGGACCCGTGTGGACAGCGATGAGACTCGTTGGTTCAGACGCTGGCTGACGCGTGTCGTGTCTCAGTTTAGCCATTTGGTGCTCGTCTCATGGTGGATATCTGTTTTGCAGTAACATGTCAGCCGTAGCAGCCACCGGCGCCAGGCTGCAGCGCCTCTCTGCATGGTTTGACCCTGAATCTGCTGCGGTGAGTCAGAAACTCTCAGCACCAGGACGAGTCAGTGTCACAGCTCTGTAACGCTGTGTGTGTGTGTGTGTGTGTGTGTGTGTGTGTGTGCAGGTGGTGACCATCCTACTGGGGCTCTTCCAGGTCATGCTGTGTGTCCCTCTCCTGCACATAGACCAAAGTCTCCCTAAGCTCTATGTTCTGCCGCTGGTGTTGGGAATCGTGGTAAGTGTTCCAGTACTAAGGCCCATCAGAACCTCAGCATGAATCAGTAAGGAGACCTGCGTGTCGTGGCTCCTGTAAAAGCCAACCTAGGCAGAAGGCATGTCACGCACAGAGCGGGGTGAGTCCACTCACACTCACACAGCCTCATGTTACTCTGGATGACGTAAACCAAACCAGGTTGGGTGACAGCGAACACACGGGGGCCCAGTTGTTACCATCTCTGCTTTTGTATCTTGATGATCGATATGTGGTTGAACTAGAAGTGATTGTGTGTGTGTGTGTGTGTGTGTGTGTGTGTGTGTGTGTGTGTGTGTGTGTGTGTGTGTGTGTGTGTGTGTGTGTGTGTTTTGTAGATTGTGGCCGGAGGCTCGCTCACCATGGCCAATGAGAGGAATCCCCACAGGCAGCTGGTAAATTCACACACATCACTGCCACCACAGGTTCAGATAACACAGCCGTATTAACCGTAGCAGTGATGTGGACCTCCCTGCCGCCACAGCTCCAAGGCTGCGCCTACGGCAACGTGGGCGGGCTGCTGCTGGCGCTGCTCGCCTTCTGCCTGTACTGCTACAACCTCAGCACCATCCAGACTAAAAGACTGTGTTCAGGCGACGAACACGGTTTCTACAATTCCCACTTTAATTGTCCGTCCGAAATCCTGGCGGTCAGTGTCCGTTACAATCAGTTGTTCTGTGGTTCTGTGGTCCTGTGGTTCTGTGGTTCTGTGGTCCTGTAACGACTGTTCATCTGCAGGCCTATCACTGGAGCCTCACCCTGCTTCTGCTGCTCTACGATGTGGCTGCCATGGTCCTTCACGGCCTCCTGTCACTCTCAGCCCTCAAAGCACTGAAAACGAACTGATGCCCAGAGCAGACACACGTGTTGGCTAGAAATGGCTCTCACCATAGTCACACACCATCTGCTGGTTGAATGTTATTGTATGTGAGATGCTGCCTGTTAAACCCTAGTTCCAGTACTAACCGCTGTGTTGTGTAGCACCTGTGTAAGGAAAAGAATGTGATGGTGTAGATGGACCTGGGAGTTAGACCATATGCTCATAGACATGAATGACGTGTACGCACAGGAGATGCTCAACGATGAGGATGTGAAGCATCTCTGCCCAGAGGAGGAGGGCGGCGGCGACCCTCAAAACCAATCAGATATCACAATATAATGAGGAACAAATTCCTTAGGACGCAACAAAGAAAAGATATAGGTCCAGGTGCCAGACTCCCGACGACCCTCATCACTGTGAATAAACACTTCTTAACCTGGAACCAGCTGTTCTTGTTCTTCACAGCCTAAAGTTGTCTGTCTATTAATAGTAACAAATAAAAGTCAAACGTGTTTATTGCCATACTGTATTTGCAGGTTCTCCTGTGCAATGAAACTCTTACTTTGCTTGTCTACAAGGAACAGAACAAAATAAAATAATAAAATACAGTCAAACTAAAAGCTATACAAACTATACAGTAATAGTAATAATAATAGTACTACTACTGTATAATAATTGGCGTAAATTCAAATCCAGAAAACTGCGTGAGTACAGATGTATCTATCGCTACTATGTTTCCTTCGTACCTACCAACCAATGTAGAACTGAGCATAGATGATTGAGTAGCAGACTCCTCCCGTGACACGCCTCTATATAAATATGTTAGTTCATTTAAATATGGTCTGTGTCTGTGCCGTACAGTGATGGGAAGTGCGTCTCTTTTCACAGATTTGCTTCTTGTGGCTCCCAATCGTCTCCTAATTTATTATCACTCTGCGCCTTATATTTTAGCCGCATTTAGCAATTATAAATGGTCTGTGTATTACTAAGCATTTGTTGAGTCTGTGTTTCATATAAGCCTTAATATTTTAATGCAGATTTCTATTCAACATTTTAATCAAACCTTTAGGTCTTCACATTATACCACTTTAGATAATAATGTTTAGTGGAGGTTGACAGGGTGTAGGGTGGCTGCACTACTAATACATTTGTTTCACAGTGGTGAGATGCGCTGTAGGTCAGAAAGAAGAGTTCAAGGTGGAGGTGGGACGACACCTAGGATCAGCTTTGAGTCCTTTTTGTTTGCTGTGCTGATGGACAGGCTACAGACGAGGTCAGACTGGAATCTCCCTGGACAATGATGTTTGATCTGCAGTGAGAGTAGAGAGCAGGTGGAGGAACAGCTGGAGAGGTGGAGGTTTGCTCTGGAAAGAAGAGGCATGAAAGTCAGTGGTAGTAAGACAGAATACATGTGTCTAAATGCGAGGGGTCAAGGTAGAACAGTGAGGCTACAGGGGCTGAGGTGAAGAAGGTGCAGGAGTTTAACAGTTTAGTGTGATGATGAGTGTGGAAAAGAGGTGAAGAGGCGAGTGGAGCGGGTGGAGGAAGAGTGTCAAAGGAAAGGTGTAAAGACAGTGAGAGCAGCTCTGCTCTGTGGGTTAGAGACGGTAGCAGTGAGGAAGAGACAGGAGGCAGAGATGGAGATGCTGAGGTTCTCCTTAGGAGTAAAAAGGTTGGACAGGATCAGGAATGAGCTCATCAGAGGGACGGCTCACGTTGCCTGTGTTAGCAACAAAGTCAGAGAGGCCAGAATGAGATGGTTTGGACATGCAGAGGAGGGACGGTGAATATATGGGTAGAAGGTTGTTAGAGATGGAGCTGCCAGGTAAGATGACAACCATGGAGGAGATTTATGTATGAAAGAGAGGACATAAGGTTGGCTGGTGTCAGAGTAGAATAAGCCTAGGATAGAGTGAGATGAAAAAAGGATGATCTGCTGTGAAAACCCCTGATGGGGAAAGCTGAATGGAGAAGATCTGACCCAGATAATACAAACCATCCTGAAGTAAACTCAGCTCATACCAACATCTTCACAGGAGGTGGAACTTCTTCAGCTGCCTCAGGAAGTACATCCTCTGCTGAGCCTTCTTGGTGATGGAGCTGAAGTTCTGCTCCCACTTGAGGTCCTGTTTTTAATAACACAATTGCCACAACGTCTGATGCACCATGCTGATGTCTGAACGACACTTACAGTTAATACATCTAACACATAAAAGCCTTTTCTTCAGCCATAAATGAGGCACCGTCCTGAACGTAGTGACCTAGAGTGAGTGGTAGTTACTGGGCATAGCCACTAGAGGGCGCCAGAGCAAACACCTGTCACATTGCACACCACACACACACACACACACACACACACACACACACACACACACACACATAAGTTCATAAACAAAATGCTCAAACAGCTGTTGAGAAGCTACACTAGAGACACAGGCTCAGCTCAGTATCCTAGTGCCCTGTCTGCTGCTGTGAAGCCTGCTCATACAAGCAACACCCATCACTGATACTGAGGATGCTTATAGGTGTTGTGGGCCAGATATCAGAGCCACATGGTGATTAGCAGAGACCTCTCCATGAACGGTTCTGCAAACCTCTGCAACATTACAGACCTCTGGACTGGATTGTGGGGGGTGTTGGGACACCTCCGACTTCAGGTACAACTCAGAGTCCTGAGTGGTGGACAGCTTTGTGGACTGGTGTGGTAAAACTAAGCTGTTGATGGACTTTAGGAAATCTGGGAGTGCTGTCACCCGTCTTACTATTAAAAATGAAGAGGTGGAGGTGGTGAACAAGTACAAATAGTGTACTTGGACAATAAACTGGACTGTATAAAGAACTCCTCAGCTGTGAACAAGAAGGCCCAGAGCAGGATGTACTTCCAGAGGAGGCTCAGGTCCTTCAACGTCTGCAGCTCCATGCTGAGGATGTTCTATGAGTCTGTGGTGGCCAGTGTAGTGTTCTATGCTGGGGTCTGTGGGGCAGCAGCATGAATGGAGCAGACAGTAATAGACTGGACAAAGTGATCAGGAGGGCTGGTTCTGTTCTGGGGGTGGAGCTGGACCCTATGCATGCTGAGAGGAGGATGCTGGTCCAACTCCTCTCTATAGACAACACCTCCACCCCTACACAGTGTGTGGCTGGACAGAGGAGCACCTTCAGCCAGAGGCTGATCAGTATTAGGTGTTCCACCAGAGATCCTTCCTACCGGTGGAACATCAGTCTGTCCAACTCCTCTGTAAGGGTTGATCTTCATCCATGCAATAATATGTATAATAAAATGTCAGCTAGTAATTAGATGTGAGTGTGTGTAGATGTCTTAGCATATTTATTTTTAATCTGTGTCCCACAGAACGTTATATGAGGCAGGTGTTCTGGGAGTAGTAGCTTTGTTAAGCTGTTCCTGCATGTCAATAAGTATGTCAGGGGCCAGGGGGTCAAAAGGTGAGTGACATTCCTACTCTCATCTATGGGTGTTGCGTCAATAAACACAATTCATATCAAGGTTTATTTCAACTATAAGAAATATTGAACCACACAAAATGAAAATACACATAAGTTGTAAAGCAACTACTCTCAGTGTAGTGGAAAGTGGATTCACCTTCAATAACAACTCAATCTCAAATGTGGCTACAGAACCACAAAGCATGGTTACAAAGTAACATTGGCATAACTTATCAAAGCACGAAAAGATATACTGTAATACAGGGTTTCACAAAGCAAGGTTTTAATGACCTGAGGACTGAGGCAGGAGGTGGGAGAGAAAGATGAGTGGGATTATTTAATGAGGGAAATAAAGGGGAAGATGAGGAAGTCGGAGGACTGGATGCAGTGGGCATGTCCAGTGGTTAACAGTGAAAAGGCCTAGGGTGTAAAACATGGGCCACTGTTCTGCTGGTTTTCCATCTCTCTCTACTTTAGCTACTACTGATTACTGGGCGTGTTCAACAGCTGGATAAGTCAGCTGACATCTAGGGGTTGGAAAACCAGCAGGACAGCGGCCCTGGAGGACTCAGTTTGACACTCCTGGACTAGGCAGAACCAGACCAGGGATCATGACACTAGCAGCTCAATGATCCCCAGGGGTTAAAACATCAGGATGAAGGAAAAGGCCAGTGTAGTTACCCCTGACAGCAAGATACAGAATAAATAGATGCAAAATTGTGCAGGAACATAAAAGATCACAGGAGATCTATTCCTGCTTTCTCTTCTTTCTAATCAAATGCCTTTGAGTAAAGTGCTTCTTGTACTCTAATATGTGTGCAGAAAATATTTAACACGCTTTTAAATTATCTTCAAACATGCGTAATTAATAATTAGAGCAGGGTTTTCCACCACCTGGCAACCTAGACTTGTTTTTAAATAATACCTAATTTAGGCATTGGTAAATGATATGTCGAAACATTTATACCATGCAGGTGCTTGATAAAGCCCATAGCAACAGACTATGACCGCTCTGAAGGTCTCATTCGTTCCGTCGCTCCGCTGGCGGCTGTTGGAGGGACCCTGGCAGCAGCGAGCGGAAGATCGCCGTCACATACTGCAGGGGTTTCCCTCCCGTCAGCTGAGCTTGGACCGTACCATTACCTGGACCTGTGGGGGGCAGCCAACGTTGACGCGCGCAGGTGACGTTTTACACGTTTGTCGACTAACAGTAATTATTCACAAAGTGTTCAACAATATCTGGAGTTTGTTTCAGTTCTGGACCGATTGTGGCATCTTTTAGTTTTATCCGAACACCCCCAGCAAACAGACGGATGTGGTTGGTTCCTAAAATGGCGGCGGTTTCTGTCAGTTAGGAGTGAAACTTTCTAATTTTTAGTCAATATTTTGTCGTGTTCCAACACATTCTCGTCATTGGAGTCGGGTATTTATTGACGTAAGCGTCGTCGGAATACCGAGACGTGTGGCAGCGGACGTCTGGATAGAGGGGCATCATCCTGGGCACCGTTTTTGATCGCTCCCTTCGAAGTTGACGGTGGCTCAGTGCCTGACATTGCGATCGTACGAAGTGTTGTTGTCATCGTCAGATTGTTCAACGCGAACCCATCAGGTGAGATTGACCGTCGCCCAGCAGCTGGCTACTTTACCGGCCCAAGTGCTTCGAAAATTAGTCTGCGGGTTTTCGTCGAGGTAGGTTGAGTGAGGACAGCTTGCGGATCCCGAGAACGTATCATGTCAGTGTAAATAAAGAGGTGGTGTTGGATGTCACCGCCGCTCAGTGTCAGGCGGAATTTGCGTTGCTAGCGTTGTGTAAGTACCTGCTGCTTTTCTTTTTATGAGCGCTACCGGTGCCTGTGTGAACAGCTTGTTCTGCTCTGTGGCCTACACTCGCCCACGATCTATGTCTATAGGAGTTTAATGCTAGCTAGCCGTTAGCTACCTGTCAACAACATAGTTCACACTAAATCAGTTACTATCACTTCTGTCACCATAACAGGCCTGTGTTTGCCACGTAGTATGAAGTGTGTTAGTTTGTAACGGGAGCAGCTCTGAGTGTGATGGCTTGCTTTGTCTTAAGCCGACAACAATGGCCTTATAAGCCCGTTAATGTTAGTGATTTACTGAGGTTACTGGACAGTAAAACACACATGCTATAGGCGTCTGTCTCCTGCTCTAGCCTCCTGCTTCCAAACATTGTTTTTTACTCACATTTCCTGGTTCTACTCTGACGGGCAGCCATCCTGGCGAATCAAATGGAGAAGCTCCAGGACCTGAGCCAATCAGAGCTACAGGACCTCCTGGACAACCCTGAGAGGGTGGCGGCAATGGCCCTGGAGTCTGACGAGGTAAAAATTATACTTCACTTTCCTTTTGGCTGCCATTTTCTACTGCGTCCTTTAAAACCACCCGATTCATGTATATAAACTTTGTTTAAGAAGTGAGGATATTAATTTATGAGTTTTGAAAAGTTGATTATATTTTGAGACACCAAAAGTTCAGTAGTATTGTACAGCTAACTACTACTAATAAATACACAGCTGACTTCCCCTTCCAAACTCCAAATAGCTTTGTAGGGTTTTTGGATTCACTCTACTGTAGCTCCACTACCTCAAAAGTGGCTTGTACCACATAATACAATTCCTGGGTTATTATCATAGGTCAGGACTTCTGCTAAAACAGAGCTGATTCATTTGAAGCTCGGCTCAATAACTAAGGTAAACTATGCTTTATAACTAATCTAAACTTCAGTAGTAAGGTCCAAAGTAAGCAATGGGGTCAGTGGAAATTCTGAGGCATTAGTCACATTGTTTTGCCCTTCCAGGTGGAAAAAAAGAAAAATGAAGAGGTGGATGTTTGGATTTTACACATGTTGTCTAGTCTTCACCTGACACCAATGTGTCTGTTTTTCTCTCTCTCTGTCTGTCTGTGTGTCTGTCTCAAATGCAAATCTTTTATTGTCTGTGTCATTATTTGCTTCAGATCCAAAACATCCAGCTAGAGCGAGAGATGGCCTTGGCTTCAAATCGCAGCTTGGCTGAACAAAACCTGGACATGAAGCCTCGTCTTGAGTCACAGAAGGCACTGCTGGTGGAGAGATATTCTCAACTGGAGGCTGTCAGAGAAACCTGTAGAAAGCACTGCTCTTTGAGAGGTGGGGCTCACAGACTGGACCATCTGACTTTAGAATTGTAAAAGCTAAATATTGACTTTACAATTGTCCTTCTGATCATCTGATATTACTGTGAAAACATGAAGTTGGTGCATTCACCAATGAAACAAACAAAGGATTTCGAGATTCTGGGTCTGTAATAAAATAGTGATAATTTCATACCCAACTGACATCTTTCTAGAGGTTTAGTTTGTTGGACATTTTTGTCATTATTAGAGTAAAAGATTAATAATTCAAAGGAGCATAATGCAAATTGTATTCAGCAGAACAGTATAAACACCTGACGCCAGACATAATGGAGGATTAATAAGGCCTTTTCATTTTTGGAGAGGTCCTGATCTCTGGTCCCTGTATATTTTACATGAAAAATCTTTACATTTCCCAGATTATATCAAATACAACTATACTATATAGCACAAAATCCAACAAACCACACTTGACTAGCACATGCAGTTCTGAAGAGAACCTCACTGGGCAGCTTGGTTGGAAACAAACAGCTTGGAGGTTAAGGATATGCTCTCAAAAAGCTAGAGAGGAGCAGAACAACTAGAGGAGAAAGATGTGAATGGAGAGAAGAGCTCAGTGTATGGTTCCCCAGCAGCCCAGATAGGTGACTTAAATGAATAAATGAGGTCATAGACTCAAAAGTCTTAATTGACAAAATAGTGGCTTGTGTGTATCTTTTTTTGTGAGACACATCCATGTGACATTATTCCAATGTTGTGGCCCATAGTTTGTCTCTGTCTTGGACTCACCAGCATCTGTGCTATGTTTTGATCTATGTCTCCCTTTTGTTCCCTGTGGTTGCCTTTCTTCCTCAGATGGGATGGTTGGCCAGGTGTCTCCAGAGGCATTGCTCTCCAGACTACAGACAGAGGGCAGCAAAACAGAGGAAGAGTCAGAGGTCAGTGCTCAACCCTTCTAATCCTGGTGGCTTTCCAACTCTCCCTACTGATCACCTTGATCAGGTGTGTCAGTGAGCTACTGATTGGCTGAACACACCTAGTCAAAGTAATCAGTTTTGTGCAGGACTAATTGGAAAATAAGCAGGACAATGGCCCTTGAGGACTAGGATGGGACACTTATACACAATGTAGAATGCGTTTTTGCAGTGATATGTAATGTTAGCTTCATAATTTGTTCACAGAAAAGGACTCATCACTATGTTCTCACTTAGCCTTAAGTGGAATGCACCTCTAGATTTCCTTTAAGTTAGAGGAGAATGTTCTAGTCAAAGGCAATGCAGAGAATCCTCACAATACCTTCAGTGTCTGAGATGAAACTGTAGGTCATTGTAGTAGTGAGACAGTGAAAATGATTGAGGAGCTGAACCCGTCTCAAAAACCAGAAGAATTGTAATAGCCCCCATAGTAACCTGAGGTCTAAGCCTTACCTGCTTTTCCTATTGCACAGTGTCATTTCAGTTCGTCAAAGCATATGAATTGTTCAGATGGCCTGAGGTAGGGATGCCAGACGTGCTCTGGCATGAGCACGTCCTATTCGCAAAGATGAGCATTAACAAGCAGTACTAATGCTCATCGCTAGTTGATACTGGCCACAGATGTGATGAAGTAGCTTTACCTACGGTACTGAGCTGTGGTTGGAGGTAGTGGTGTCATAAGCCTGCTTACAGGGAGTCAGTGCTTTCATCAGTTTCTGTGCTTAGCAGCGATTGTGTCTTTGTCTGCAGACTCTTGCTGATCAGTTTCTGGAGGGCTCACTCCCGTTGGATTCCTTCCTGGAACGCTTCCTCTCCCTGCGATCTCTCGCCCACACAAGACGGGTGCGGATAGAAAAACTGCAGGAGAGTCTCCGCCAGAGGAGCGAAGGCAATCCCCCCACCATGACATCATCGGCGGGCATCAGCCAGGACCTCACTGCCACAACGGGCCCCTGGAATCAGCCAACGACAACAGGACCGACAACAAATCAGCAGCAGCCAAACTCCAAAGCTCAGTCCTCTCAGCCAGCCTCTTCATCTACAGGGGGCACCTCCGGCCTGCCCTACAGCCCTTACCCTGTGCCCCCCCCTATCCCTCCCCCTGTGGCGGCGGCAGCTGCAGCAGGCTCGGTTCCAGCCAACCCACCGTCTCAGTTCCCTCTGTACCCAAGTTCTGGCTCACCTTTTACCCCCGCAGGAAGCTTCTCCAGCACTAGGCCGGCCTTTGAGCCTCCAGCTTCAGTCACATGCCCTTACCCAACCCAAGCCGCCTTCCCTTCTCCATACCCGGGCTCAGCGTTTGGCCAGTACACACCCAGCAACCCCCCGAGCGGCCCTGCACCCTACCCAGCCACCTACAACTATGGTGGCTACAGCTACCCAGCCGGGCCCACCTACTCCAACTCCCAGTCACCAACGGGCAGACCCATCTACAGACCAGGATATGGAGTTCCACAGCCGTACTCCTGAGAGCACTGCTGCTCCTCCCTCTCTGCTTCCCTTCTTGCCTGTCTGGCCCTTTTCTCCTCTGTCCCATCGCTCTCTTGGTCTTTCTCTGATTTCCCTGTCTCTCTCTTCTACCCCGAGTATCTACCTGTTCTGTCTTTCCTTTCTCACAGATTTAAGAGGTCTCCTGCTTTACTTCTCTTTGTTGCACTATTTCTCTTTTTCTAATTATCAGTCTGTCGATCTTGCATTCTCCTGTCTGCCCTTTTTCTTTCCTCTGTCACCCTACAACCCCCCCCCCCCCCCCCCCCACTAGTCTCAGGTTGTTGCGTTGTGTTTAAAAGTTAACACACATGTATCTGGCCCTCTTATTATCCCTCTTCTATTTCTCTTCCATTTCAAGTGTGTGTGTGTGTGAGTGAGTCGCTATTTGGCAATCAGTAAGTCCTTATAACACACAAGTGCACTCCCCATTCCAACAAATACAAAAACAGATCAGTCTTTGTAACACTACACCAGTCTCCGTTAAGTGAAACTTTGCTTCATATAATCTCTTGAGCACTGAAGAAACAGCTTGTCCTGGAAAGTTACTGTCTAGTTTCATTATAAGATTAAAACAGAGCAGCTGTAGCAGTTTGGTGATCAGAGTTTGAGGAGGTCATCATGTGTGTAGCTGACTGATTTGTCACTTATACCTGTGCCCAGGACGCAGAATAGCCTCTAGTAATTCCAGAGACCACTCACCCTTTAAACTTGTGGCAGTGACGCCACATTGAATTGCGTATTCTCATATCCTGTCATGTGACCAGAGGCTTTGTGGAGACTAGTTCTGGGAGTGTGTTGTGTCCAGCATGTATTGATTTGGCGCTTCTTGTTTTGTGGGTGTTTCTGTAAATGCTCACCACTGTTATGTACATGAGGAGAAACCAATTAGCCACATATCAGTCTGGAGCCAGGCTTCACAGTTTGTCAATTTTAAACAAGTGTGAGCGCGTGTTTGTTTTTCTACTACCACCAGCGTGGAAAAGAACAGCTCTCAGTACACAGTGGCTTCTCTCTGGGAGCAGCTCTTGCTTCTTGTGCTTTGAAACAAGTTTCAGAGCAAAGGGATTCCATGTGGTTTTGTTCCTCAACCTTTCATATTCCACTCCATCACTGGGTTCAAATGAATAATGAAAAAGGTGCAGCTTGACGAAATGGGCGACTCCTCTTAAAGCTCCCCTTATGTTTCATCGTGCGTTCCACAGGCATGAGTTGTAGAAGCAACCAGACTGGAGACGACGGTGCAAAATCCAGACACAAGCTTCATTTCACTCATAAATATCATTTTGTTTCTTTTGGCTCACAACCTCAAAGAACATGTGATCTCCATTTTGTTGGAGAGAATCACTGATCAGTTGTGTGTGACAAAATCTATTATCTATTATTATCATTGGAATTAAACTGGAGGGAACAAAAAGATCATTTAATAATCTCCAAATGTTGCGTTGCTCCAGGGACCGCGTGGCTTTGGACAGTTGAACACCGTTGCCTCCAGTGCTCATGATAACACACAGAAAGCTGTAAGGGACTGAATTGATCCCAGCCTTTAAAATGCTGTAATGCTACAAACACCACAGAAGAAGAAAGCAGGGGTCTCATGAATGCTTTTCCATCACTGTGGGCTCCTGATACTGTAGCTACTGAAGGAGCAGCTGTTAGCAACGGTTCTTTTAGTGTTCAGTAATGATGGTCTGGTTCCACTGCCCTCTAATATAATGTACATGTCGCTGTAGGTGAAACATGTCTGATCGTCAGCAGTCGCACATTTATGACTTAAGGCTCAATATGTGACGACCTGTTGCTCAGTCACCTGGCTGAGCCATCATTGGCTCCAGCCTGCAGCTCTACTCCAACATAATGTGTTGCATTATCTTTATTTAGCAGAAGGAGACACTGGTGAGTGTGAGCTGAACAGAAGGCTGCTGCCTGTAGTCTGCAAAGCACGTTGAAACTGAATCATGAGCAAATGATCCTGGACAGATCAATATTTAAACTTCATAAACAGCCTTTAAATGTCTCGACTGTGCGAATAAAAGGCCTGCTGTTCTCTTTACTTTATCATCACCGTCGTCTGTGTCCTGCCTGTAAGTCACCACACATTTGTCTTCAGCTTAACGTGACTCAGACCACGATGAGCTCCTCTTGTCCAGATTAGAAGACGTGAACGCAGCAGTGGCTCTGGGCTCGGGCCCGTCTGTCGCAGACGGGTCGTGTTCCGGGTAGTATCGCCGTGTTTTAGAAGAAGCACAAGGGAGATGTTCTATTATAGTCTAGCATTAATATTATTCAGATGGATGTATCTGTTTTCATGGTGAGGAAATATACGATGATAATGACTGTAGATTATTAAAAGAACCTTTTTGGTTTTGCTTTCTCCTTTTTGGGGGGTTGTGAATAATAAATCTGAAGTTGATTTCAATTCAAATGCTTGGAGTCGTCATTTCCACGAATCGTGCGCATGGTGTCAGTAACAGAATGGAGGAATCTGTGTGTTTGTGGCTCCCACCTACACAACACGTGCTGCAGAGCTGATGGCAGTGTTTCTGGTAAGTGTGAGGCACATGTCACTTTACTGGAGCTGCTGACAGGCGTCGCTTTAAAGCTGCTCTGTGCTCAGGTCTCCTCTGTTCATTCAGATTCAGCAGTTCTTCAACCTGGTGTCCCACTAGTTCTTGACTTCACTGCACTAAACAGACAGAACTAGACGAGCAGCATGAATACATATGTCAGTTCTGCTTGATGCTGATTAGATGTGTAGTGTGGTTGGTTGTGTCACAGGTTTGACGGCACACGGTCCCCGTGGACAGAAACAGACGTGTCCTGAGTGAAACATTGCCTCCTCTGGCTGCTCACTCACTCCGTCAACCACATCCTCTGTTCACTTACATCAGAAACATGAACCCACTCTTCAGTGGCGAAGGAAACAACGCATCTTTGTAAGAATTAATTAATTTTTGTCATCATTTCTGTCATCTCATAATTTTGCCAAAAGTTTGTCTTTTAAAATCATGAAGTTTTAATATTTGTTGATTATTACATGTATTATTACTGATATTAGGCCAGAAACATGAAACTATTGGGAACAATTAAAAGAAATGTGTTGTTTCTTTCTTTCTTTATGTTTGTTTCCGATGAATGAGTCATTTTTTTAAATAAACTAATATGCTTGAGTGCTATGCTATGAGTATATAAGCATATAATAGTCAGTGTATTTAACTGTAACAAAGAACAAAGACTCAGGTAGCAAAATGTCATTAATGGGATAAATTTAAAAATGAAGCCAGTCAGAGGGCGATGAAGACGACACTTCACCTTCAACATTAAACCATTAGAATATGACTCTTCATAACCAGGACCTTGACCAAATAATCAAAGACTGATGTTTGAATTGCCTTTATTTGATTCATCTACAAAAGTCAGGAGTGAAACTTCACATTATATAATGTAAAAATGTGCCTAAAACGTACAAACCCAGTATTTTTCTTTTTTTCTTACTTCTGAAATTGATTCTAATAAATGTTATTCTCCTAACAATTTATATTGTTTTATATTTAGTTATCACAATGTTCTCCTATTAACATTTATTTATTTAACGTTTTCGTGTTAGTTATTAATAAATTAATAACTTAATAAAATCCTCCATATAAAAGTCACAATTAGAGATGAAATATTCAACACGTTTGTTCCATGTATTAATGTAAATGTTAGGCTTTTAAATTGGAAGTGATGATTCTTATCAGCCTCACTCCACAAAAAGCACCAGACCAAGAATTTCCACAGAAAAGAGGGGATAGAGCAGAAAACCTGACGTTCTGTGCTGCAGAAACCAAACATTTACATGTTCACGGTGCTTGGGTTTCTCATGTTGCTGTGATCTGATGTTTGGAGGATTTATTTCTATCTTCATTTATACACTGGTTGGAGGTTCAGGTCACGCTGTGACGGGAAATTCACCTCAATTCAAATGCTTAAGTCCTGAGAGAGATCAGCCTGATGCTTCCTCTGATGAGAGGAGGTGAAAGTCGGCGGGGCTTTTGACACCTCTACGGCTCCGTAAAGCAGAGGAGGATGAGACAGAACCAGAGTGACGGAGGTGATGGAGTAAAGCACTAAGATGAGTCAAGAGCCGAGATATTTCAGGTCCCCTCCCTCTTACTATTGTAAACAAGCAGAGCTGCGTCTTGGAAAGTTATGGTCACATACTGAACTGGAATCACTGGATGGAGGCTCTGTCACCATGTGAGGTCACGGAGGCTGAAGCCAGATGAATTCAACAAAGCTGCATGATGACAAACTGACAAACACGCAACGCGGCTGCAGAGTAGAATCAGGTTTAATTAATAAATCACACTCAGGCTCAGCCACAGGCAGTGAATGAAGGAGAAAGAGTAGGAGGCCAGGCTGTGTTCTCATCTGCTGCTGGACCAGGACGAGGAACCAGGACCAGAACCAGGACCAGAACCACAACCAGAACCAGAGTTTGACAGTTGTGTTGTTTCTGGTTTCAACCAAAGTCACTGTGGGAATGAACGTCGCAACCAGGAAAAGCGCTGGTGTCACAGTGGAGCTAAAGGTCCACGGGTTTAGAAACCGGCTCCAGGTCAGTTCATACACGTCCAACCTGGAGCAGCTCTGTCCTGTTCTTCTGATGTACTTCTGCTGAACAAAGCGTGGTTCTGTAGAGGATGACATTCAATGCTCTAAACTTTAAACACCCTCCGGTAGTACTTTAGTAAAGTGCGTTGATCTCTGTTTATTACGTGTAGAATTATATTAGACAAAGGCTTTTATTTACAATATCTATATAATATCTATATAGAGAATAAATTTGTTAAGAATAAGTCAATTAGTTGCAGTACGATATTAACAGAACTGAGAACTGGACTGAAGACAAAAAATGCAAAAAGAGAACAGAAGAGTCAACGTAAGTGAGAACGTTTCTGAGTGATCTGCTGGAACCAAACAATGAGACGTAGACGACTTCAGGTTTTATTCACGCAAACTAACATCTCAGTGAAAACTAAGTTCAGTAACTCCATGCTCCTCGTTTCGCTGGTCAAGTATAATGTGTATATGTATATGTATATGTATATGTATATGTATATGTATATGTATATGTATATGTATATGTATATGTATATGTATATGTATATGTATATGTGTGTATACACACACACACACACACACACACACACACATATACATCTTTATATTAAATGTTATAACAAATATAGTAAGTTGAATTAAAAAAAGCTACATTTAGAATACAAATATTTTGAACAATTACAAAATGTTCAAGAATTTTTAAGTGAAAATTTGTAAAAATTGAAAATGAACTGAAAAATATTTTAATCTCTAATATGAATCCCTGAGCATTATTGAAATTATTAAAAGGTTCAGCAGACGTGTCAATAAATAAATCATTCTGTGACCAGATGTGCATGTGATGCATGTTAGAAAATTGAAAATGTGTTAATTATTTAATCTGAGCTGAGATGAGGCTGTGTAACCGATCTGTGTCCAGTCCAACCACACGTCTACTGTGCAGCTGCTGTTTCTCTGTTCACATGCAACAGAAATGCAAAATGTCACAGACAAAAGGTACTGACAGCGTTTAGTCTGTGGCAAATCGTTACATCGGACACAAAACGGGACCGAGGTCAGCAGGATCGAGACTCAAGCAGAAAGCGATCAGGTTTTAATAGTTATTGTTATGTGATTCCAGCTGCAGCTGTTGGTGCTAGAATGAGGACGATCACAGACACAGACCAGCATAAAGACGGAGGCCGTGACCGAGACCGTGATGGAGCGGAAAACCTTTATGCCACTGTGTTATAATTAAAAGGGGAGTTAAACTGATTCAGTTCCAGACTGATGTGACTCTTCAAGCGCATCCACAGCAGAGAAACCAGCTTTTATCAGCTTCCACCTGAGTCCGGATCAGGCATCTGTGCTCTATGACCTAGAGGCCCGGTCGCATCCTACGTGCTCGTCGTGGGTCCTTCCTGTCAGAGCCGTCACTCAGCGGCGCCTCATGACTCAAAAACTTGTTAAAGAAGTGAGCTTGTTTGAGAAAAGCTTCCCTCCTTCCTCCTCCTACATCTTCCTCCTCCTCCTGTCTTATCTGCGCTGCTTACTTTCCCCACCCCTCTCTGCTCTCGCTTTGAAGGGAGGAAATCTGCTCTTTGCAGCAGCAGCGGCGGCGGCGGCGGCTTGGAGATGAAGTGATTCACTGAGGAGGGAGCAGCACACCTCTGCACCGTTTCCTCTCATCACGCTTGTTTTCGCCTCCTGCTCGTCTTCAGCGCTTCTGCACGGGTCCAGTCATGGCTCCCTGGACCGCTGTGAGCGCCGCAGCTCTGCTGTTGCTGACTGCTGGTAAGTGTTCACTTTGTTCACCCAGACTTGTTCTAGATTGACGCTAGCAGCTCACGGACTAGACTGGAGTCTGAGAGCAGACAGGCAGCCGTGGTGGTGGGGGTGGATCCAGACGCTCTGGGCCCGCGTCTGGTCCCAGTCTGGTCCCAGTCTGGTTCCAGTCGGGTCCCAGCCGGGTCCCAGTTTTTCTCTCATCAAGCTACTGCTGCACAGGCTTCAGGTCGGGTTCAGTCACCAAAGCCGCGGGCTTTGGTCACGTTTCAGAAAACCTGTGAACTGAACTTTCAGTGTGAAACAACTTTCTTTTCCGCATAGATAGAAGTTTAATGGTCCAGAGGTTTGATGTGGGGCCTCTTTGTTCCTGGGGAACATGGTGCATTGAGGCGCCCAAAGGAACAGAGGACCAG